>NC_044301.2:16518861-16709260 GCF_004027225.2 Strigops habroptila
GATTGGGATGGGTGGGTGCCATACCTGCCCCTCGCTGGCTTGGAACCGCAAGAAATAGACCTGCTAGGCTCAGTAAAAATGGACTATTGTCTCTACTTTAACTATTCTGGAGGCAATAGCAGCAGAATTGTACAGTGGTTGAATGCTACTTTACCTATATTCTGTAATGCCAGTGCCTGGTGTAACTATACGTCCACTAACATATCACGATCCACTAATCAACCTTTACGGTTACCACCCGTTTTTTTCCTAATATGTGATGACCCTGATAACCCTGATGATCCTAACGACCCTACGGACCCCTTTGATCCTGGTTTTGTAGATCCGGAGAAGGAGCCAGACTTGTTTCCTCCTCCTGCTGAGTTACAGACATTTACAGGGAAGCAGGGGTGGGGTCTGGAGGACCGATGGCAGGACTGCAGGTGGGAAGCTCTTAAGCGAGGGGACATGGGGGTAGCGGTGGCGTGCCCAGTTGTCTATCGGCCGCACCAGGCTCCCTCAAAGACATGTTAACTAAAAAAAAAAAAAAAAAAAGGGGGGGAACCAGGATCAAGACTCCTCACAAGATAGACTATGGAAAGCCACATTCGTCTTGAACTTTTTAAATCGTAATGGCTAGCTCAGTCAGTAGAGCAGTTGGGGGGCCTTGCACATTTGGTAGGCTCTCTTTCTTTCACCCCAACAACTCAGCCATAACAGCGTGGAAGTTACGCCACATCTTTATATGCACCTTTGTGTTAAAATAATTAAAAACTTATTAAAATTAATTGTTCCATATGCTATATGGAAATACAATTATTAAATTGCTATATGAATAGACACAGTGAGAGTAAGGGCTGTGCACACTTGTGCGTGTGTGTGAGCACTTGCACATGCATCTGTGTGGTGTAACAAACATACATTGTGCATAATGCATAATGGATATTAAATACAGACCTTTGTAACAGTAAAATATGTAATTATAGACACATGAATATAAACCTAGAATATTAAAGCCTGTTAAGTATGTTGCATGAATATATATATTATTTATAGCTGTATATGCAACAGTATATAGACATCTAGATACACAGAGTGTGCAGGCATATGGATGTATTATGACAAATTGTGTGCATAATACACAGCATTTATCATAAAACCCCCCTTTAAAACAATAAAAGCTTTAAAAACATATATTTTAAAGCCATATTCAATTAGTAAATTCTAATGATATGGGGTGTGGTGTGTATTATAGCAAATATAGAGTGTGTGTATAAAAAAAATATAGTCATAGTAAATGCTGCTAAATGCATGCTATGACAGCGTAATTACCCAATTTAAACCGATATGGATCTACAGCTATGTAGAGAGCTCTATGTGCATCTGTGTGTCTGTGTGTGTCTGTTAGAACAAATACACTTTGTGTCTCATTAAAGCCGGCATTTATATTGATAAAATCTACTATATGTATTGATAAATATAAAGCTAACCTTTAACAATAAATACTGCTAAATATGGTTTATGAAAATAGAATTCTAAAATGTTTTTCAATAGCCACATTTTTGTCTTTTTTCTTGTGTTCAATGATCAATCGAACGAAGTATGAATCAGGTTATGGTCACACAGTTATATGTGAACCTTGCCCTTTCGCAGATAAATAAAGAAGGGGGAGATATAGGAGAGGACGGAAACTATTTGATTATTGCCAAAGAGAAGTAACTGCTTGGCTGGAGAAGAAAGAGTTAAAGAAGCAGCAAAGTACACTGTGCGATTAAGCAGAGCAACCCAGCTGGACAGGAGTAGGAGAACAGAAAGATAAGGAACTGGTTATTTTGGGACTGTTTGTGAAACGACGAACAATGTTGAAAAAACAAAACTGTAAACCAGGAACTAAACATGATGTGCTAAAACTAGCTTGGTATAAAAGGTAGAGCAATAGGCTAAAAATATCTTTTGCTAGAATGGTATAAAAGCTAGAGCAATAGGCAATAAAGTGATTTGCTGCATGAAGATGCACTGAGTCCATGCCGTTAATCTCCACAGCTATTTATTTGACATTTTTGCAAAAACGGGTATCCCAGTAAGTAGACACACCCTGGTTACAAGGCTTCTCCTTTCTATCCCCTATTCCCGACCGCAAAGTCCCTCCCTTGTTTTCCTATTGGGGAATGGCTTTAATGTCCCCCCAGGACAAGGGGGAATGGCTTTAAACTGACAGAGGGGAGATTTAGATTAGATATTAGGAAGAAGTTCTTCCCTGTGAGGGTGGTGAGGCACTGGCACAGGTTGCCCAGAGAAGCTGTGGCTGCCCCATCCCTGGCAGTGTTCAAGGCCAGGTTGGATGGGGCTTGGAGCTACCTGTTCTAGTGGAAGGTGTCCCTGCCCGTGGCAGGGGGTTGGAACTAGATGACCTTTAAAGTCCCTCCCTCCATCACCCAACCCAACCCATGCCATGGTGCTGTGCACACCCACTGCAACAGTGCCAGGCTGGATTCGACCCCCGCACTGGCCCTGCCCCTTGTGGCACCAGGCCAGGAGGGGATTGGCTGAGGCAAGAGGGGTGGGGCCGGGTGGGTGGAGTTTTTGGGTGACAGGTATATATGGTGGGGTGGTGGTGTTTGCTGGAGGTGAGAGTTCTTCTACAGGACTTTTTCCACCTCCTCAGTGGGTTCCTGGCTGGAGATATCCCTGGAGAAGCAGGGTTAGGGCTGCTGCCATGGGTGCTCCTGACTCCCAAGTGCTTGTTGCCCACCCGAAAAAGCTGGGGTGAGGATGCAGCAGGGTGCCTGTGCCTCACCTTTGCTCCAGCACTGACTCAGGGCCCCATGTTCTGCTTTGCGCAAGAGCCACGCTGGCAAGCAGACTGCCTGGGGTGGCTGCTGCCAGCCTGGCCCTGGCCAAAGGGCAAGCACAGCCCCTGTGTAAAGGTGGCAGTGACGGGGTGCTGGGTCATTGCCGGGCTGGAGCTGAGCACAGGACAAACCAGCAGGAAAGGGTCTCCTGGAGTGGAGAGAAGCTGGAGAGACCACCCCTGCCTAGGGCTGAATCCTTCTTCCTTGCAGGCTGAACCACGCTCCTTGTGAAGATGGATTATGCCAAGTCTCTGAGCCTGTGCCTGGCTGCCCCTGTCTCCAAGTAAGTGCCAGGGAGCCACCATCCCTGGGGTGGGGGACATTGGAGCCCTCCCTGCTCTGGCACCTCTTGGGGTGGATGTGCCCCTCTCCACTGAGTCTTGGGGGGCTGGCACTGCCTGGGGCTGGAGGTGGGTCTCTGGACACCCCAATTCCTCCATCCCTCCCCAGATGTGTCTTGGCAAGTGCCTCCATGACCCAGCAGCTGCTGTTGAGCCCAGCCCCGTGGCTCTGACCCTTCCGTGTCTGCAACTGGGACCACAGCCTGCGGAAGGGCATCATGGCACAGAGCCTCGCTGAGCCGCTGTGCCAGGTGAGCTGGTGGCTGGCTGGCTGTCTGCCTGGGGACTGTCTGTCCACCCAGGTGGATGGTGGGCTGGCTGCACCCCAGCCCTGCTTGCCCCCAGCACCCTTGCAGGCTCAGAGTGCCCTGCTCGCCCCTGGTCCCATCTCACTGGTGTTGGATGAGGATGGTGCCGCAGGGGAGACGGGCTTTCTTCTGGATGCTGGAGGAGGGCATGGTGCTGATGGCCCTGAGCAAGAGGCAGAACTGGGCTGCCTCCAAGGTGAGTGCACCCCTGGGGCCAGGAGCCTGGCTTCTCCCTGGGATCAATGGGGAGGTGATGTGATGCTTGCTGGGAGGTACCCAGGATGCTGGGTGAGGTGGGACTGGGAGGGCAGGGATACCACTGGGTAACCCTGGTCCTACTCACACCTAGACACCTGGCTACCAGCTGAGCCTGTCCCACAAGTCCCCCCGGATGACTGACGTCGCCTGCTTCACCTTTGACCTCTACAAGACCAACCCGCAGGACCTGGGCTGCCTCAATGTCAAAGCCACACTCTGGCACCTACAGCATGTCCTATGACCTGCACTGCTATGGGGCCAAGCAGCTGATAAAGTGAGTGCTGGAGGGGCTGGAGATGGCTCTGGGAGTGGGGATGCTGCAGTGGGGTACCAGCCCTGCTGCCCATACCCTCCGTGGGGTGCAAGGAGGGATGCTCACCACCTTCCTCCCTGCCCAGGGAAGCCCTGCGCTGGATGCTCTTCATGCAAGCCACTGGCCACATTCTGCTTGGCACATCCTGCTACATGCAGCAGCTCCTGGATGCCACAGAGGAGCCCAAGGAGGCAGAGAGCAGCCCAGCACCGCAGAACCTCCTCAGCCTCCCACCCCTGCCCTGCAGGAAGACACTGCAGTGAGGGTTGGGTGCCCTGTCCCCCTCCTCTGTCACCTCCCCTAATCCCTGAGGGTCCTAGCACACCACTAGGTCAATGCCTGGGGGGGGGGGGGAGGCTGCCATGGTGCCTGGCACAGCCTCTCCTTGCGCTCTGCTGGCTGAATGTGGCCAGCTCTTCTCTGTATTATCTGCTGCTCTGTAAATATATTTAAGTAAAACTCTGCTGATTTCAGCTGCATCTCATCTCCTCTCATCTTTGCTCGTGGGGGTGTCTCAGCCACTTGCCCTACTTGGACTCTAGGGCTGTGCTGGGTGGTGGTGCAAGAGCGTGCAAGGAGGGGACCCGTTACAAGTGCTCCCCAAGGGAGCTGCTTGCCCCAGGGTGGGTGCTTTAGTCCCTGGCCCCCTTGGCAGCCCTGTGCCCCAGCCTTGCACAACTGCCATGGGCTAGTGCTGCCCTGGCCATGCCCCATAGGAAAAGCAACCACCCTGCAGTTCCAGGGATACCAGACTGGGAAACAAAACAGCCAGGGGGCCACTGGGTTATAGTGATCTGGCAGCTGGGGGACCCATCCCTGGGGCGGAGGAGGGGCCCAGGCTAGGTCCCTGGAGCATGAGCCTGGCCAACCAGGGCGGGCAAGCTGGGATGGAGGGGAATGACCCACTGCCCACCTGTGCCATATGGGGAAACAGTGGGGTGCTCTAGTGGTGCTTAGGGGCATCCCCCTGTGATATAATGGAGGAGAGGTGGGACCTGAGCCATGCTCACCTGGGAACCCCACTGCAGAGGTCTCAAGCTCCAGCACAAGAACTGCTGATGGGGCAGAGACCTGAATCAGGTTCAGAGCAGTACAGCCCACGTGGGGCTGTGGGAGCTTCATTAGCTGATAATTAATGAGCCATCAGCCTGCAGCCCAGCACCAGCTGGAGCCTAGTCAGAGGTTGGTGGCTGCATCACCCTATGGCACAGATGTGTGAAACCGGGGGTGAGGTGGGTGTGTTTTGGGGGAAAACAGCCAATGAACTCAATTATATGCTGTTGCCTGCTATATAACACTTTTATAGCCCATCAGCTAGATGCCCATCTCCACCACTCTGGGCTTTGAAAAGAAGATGTGCTGTCATGATCACCAGCAGAGAATAAAGTCATTGGAAAAGCCAGCAGCAGAACTGTCCTCAGGTCACAATCGACTGACCCTGACTTCCCTCCCATCATCATCCCAACAAAGAATGAACTTTGATGAAACCAGACAAGCTCAGCGGTGTCATCAGCAGGCAACAATCCAACACTACATGCTGTCTTTCCTGCCCCGAAAGACCGTTACAAAAGATGGAGCCTGACATCATGGACTGAATGAATTCAGCAAACTTTATAGGGATTGGTCCATGGACTAAGGAATGATATGAGACAAAAAGCGATGGTACATTTTAAAATATGGGATCTGAGCATGACGTGAATGGTATGGAATAAGGAGTGGATACTGTCCTGGGTTCAGCTGTAGCAGTCATTTTTCTCCTTCTTAGTAACCGGTGCAGTGCTGTGTTTTTCGACTTTAGCCAGAGAAAAACACTGATAACACACCAATGTTTTTAGTTGTTGCTAAGTAATGTTTACTCTGATCAAGGACTTTTCAGTCTCATGCTCTGCCAGTGAGGAGGGGCACGGGAAGCCAGGAGGAAGCAGAGACAGGACACCTGACCCAAACTAGCCAAAGGGGTATTCCATACCACAGCACGTCATGCCCAGTATATAAACTGGGGGGAGTTACCCGGAAGGCCCAGATTGCTCCTCGGGTCAGGCTGTGTATCGGTCGGCGGGTGGTGAGCAACTGTATTCCCCCTCCTTGTTATTTCCCTTATCATTATTATTATTGGTGGCAGCAGTAGTAGTTTTGTATTAGACCTTAGTTACTGGACGGTTCTTATCTCAACCTGTGGGATTTACATTCTTCCGATTATCCTCCCCATCCCTCTGGGAGCGGGGGGAAAAGAAGGAGGGGGGAGTGAGCGAGCGGCTGTGTGGTTCTGAGTTACCAGCTGGGCTTAAACCACAACAGTTCTTTTTGGCACCCAATGTGGGGCACGAAGGGTTGAGATAACGACACATCTGACCGGAGTGTGTCTAATCATATTTGTGTTAAGCATTCATTGTTTCAGATTAATAGTCACTCTTCACAATGTTCATTTATTTGCTCTCGGAGTTGTTGCGCTTGATCTCAGAGTATCAGCATGTCATACCTTACTCGCAGCCAGTATTTGCTATTTTAATGTTTATCGACTTTGGGGCCTGGGCTAAGGTTCTTGTTTCGCTGTACTTCATGGTAATGACTTGTAATACAATAGACTCATTGATCATGAAACTGGGCTGGTATGCGTTCTCAGCGTGGTCATCACCTCTATACTTGGGGAGGCATGTAATGGGAATTTTTAACAATTACACATCTTTTTTTTTTTTTCTTCCCTTGGGGGTCAACCTTTGGAGGAGATATTCCGTCACACCCTCTGCTCCTCCACCAGGCTATTTACAGGAGGAGTAGATTCTGGAAAAGATCTTGAATATCCTTTCAATGCCCTTGAAAGCATCCTGCACCATTTGCTGGAAAACAGCTTGTTGCTGCATATGCTCTCTATGTTTTGCCTACGGTGTGACCACCCTGAGAATGCCCGATCTTGTCCAATCTTGGAAATTAAGCAGGGTCTGGCTCGGGTCTTGTCTAAGGTTAAACAACTATTTAAGAATACTACCAAGAGATCTTCCCCAAGGCTGGACAGTCATGAGTGGCAGGGTGTGTAGGATCATATGGGCAAGCACTTAAGCCAGTTGGCCCCTCCAGTGCTTTGGAATTTCACTCCTGAACAAATGCGGAATCCAGAAAAATTAGCAAAACACTGTGCTGTCGTTCTGGCAATACCAGAGAGGGACAACTTGCTGCAACGTGCTGGGGCTTGGCCTCTGCCTATAGGGCCCTGTTCTGTAAGGAGCAGGAAAAAGATGTCCCTGGATCTGATGGCAAAGCAACAAACAACGCAGCTACTCAAACCCCAAGTACAGCAGCTACACCAACTCCAGCGATAAGCACAGCAGCTGCTCAAATCCTGACCATAACAGACAACGCAGCTCCTCCAACTCCAGCGACAAGCGCAGCAGCTACTCAAACCCCAACTGTAACAGACAACGCAGCTACTCAAACTCCAAGCACAGTGGCTACGCCAACCCCAGCGACAAGCACAGCAGCTACTCAAACCCTGACAAGAGACGCTGCAGCCACTCCAAACCCAGTGACAGACAATGCAGATAAACCAAAGGACCAATCCATGCCAATATCAGTTGCCCCTATAAGCAGGGGGGGGAAAGGAAACGACAGCCACAAAGAGCAACCCATGCAGAAAGATGAAGATCCAATGTGCATATTAGAGAGGACGCCATCTGAACGAGAGTTATTACTACAGGAATCAGAGGAAGAGGTAACTTCTCGATCCCGGACCTCAACCGAGCTGTGGAATATGCGAAAATATTTCAGCCATGTTCCAGGTCAGCACATCGTCACCTGGTTGCTCCGATGCTGGGACAGTGGGGCTGACAGTCATGAACTAGAAAGTAGGGAAGCCAATCAGTTGGGATCGCTTGTTAGGGAAAGAGGAATCGACCAATTGATTGCAAAAGAGAAATGAGCCCATAGCCTTTGGAGACGTGTATCGGCAGCTGTGAAGGAAAGGTTTCCCTGCAAGGACGATGTTATGTGTCGCTCAGCCAAGTGGACCACGATAGAGAGAGGCATCCAGTCCCTGAGGGAATCGGCCATACCCTGTGGCGTATGTAAGGCACGGACTCAGAGCATCTTCATGCAGTGAATCACTTTATTGCCCATTGCTCTAGCTTTTATACCATTCTAGCAAAGCTATCTTTAGTCTATTGCTCTAACTCTTATGCCAAACTATTTTATCACATCATGTTTAGTTCCTGGTTTACAGTTTTGTTTTTTTCAACATTCTTCGTCATTTCACAAACAGTCCCAGAATAATCAGTTCCTTATCTTTCTGTTCTCCTACTCCTGTCCAGCTGGGTTGCTCTGCTTAATCACACAGTGCACTTTGCTGCTTCTTTAACTCTTTCTTCTCCAGCCAAGCAGCTACCTCTCTTTGGCAATAATGGAATAGTTTCCATCCTCTCCTACACCACCCTATGGTTTTACCTGCGGGATCATGGAGAAGACATGAGAAAGTGGGATGGAAAACCTACCTCAGTTCTGGACGAACGGGCACGTGAATTGAAGAGGAGAACAACGGTCAAGGATGATCCTCCCAAGAAAGTTGCTACTCCAGTCTTCGGTGAGCAGCTTCCCAGACAGAGTGGAAGAGCTGATTTTACTCCAACTCCTGTAATAAGGGATACTAATCCCTTTCTACAAGACATAAGTGGACAATCTTATGATCACTATTAGAGGGGCCCTGCCTCCAGCCAGGTGAAGGAGAGGGACAATCGGATTGACTAGACTTTGTGGATCAGACGGCCTGGCACATCAGTCCCACAGGAGTATAAGGCTCTAGTAGATACCAGTGCACAGTGTCCCCTGATGCCATCAAGCTATCAAGGGGTGGAACCCATTTGTATATCTGGAGTGACAGGAGGATCCCAAGAGGTGACTGTACTGGAGTCTGAAATCAGCCTGACTGGGAAGGAGTGGCAAAAGCACCCCATTGTGACTGGTCCAGGGGCTCCATGCATCCTTGGCATAGACTATCTCAGGAGAAGGAACTTGAAAGACCCAAAAGGGTATAGATGGACTTTTGGTATCACTGCCTTGGAAACAGAGGAAATTAAGCAGCTGTCCACCTTGCCTGGTCTCTCAGAGGATCCTTCTGTTGTGAGGTTGCTGAAGGTCAAAGAACAAGTGCCAATCGTGACCACAACAGTGCACCAGCGGCAATATCGCACCAACCGAGACTCCCTGATTCCCATCCATAAGCTGATCCGCAGACTGGAGAGCCAAGGAGTGATCAGCAGGACCCGCTCACCCTTTAATAGCCCCATATGGCCAGTGCAAAAGTCTAACGGAGAGTGGAGACTAACAGTACACTATCGTGGCCTGAATGAAGTCACACCACCATTGAGTGCTGCCGTACCGGACATGCTAGAACTTGAGTATGAACTGGAGTCAAGGGCAGCCAAGTGGGATGCCCCAAGTGATATTGCCAATGCATTTTTCTCAATCCCTTTGGCAGCAGAATGCAGGCCAGTGTTTGCTTTCACTTGGAGGGGCGTCCAGTACACTTGGAACCGACTGCCCCAGGGGTGGAAACACAGCCCTACCATCTGCCATGGATTGATCCAGACTGCACTGGAACAGGGGCAAGCTCCAGAACACCTGCAATACATTGATGACATCATCGTGTGGGGCGATACAGCGGAAGAAGTTTTTGAGAAAGGGAGGAAGATAATCCAAATCCTGCTGAAGGCCGGTTTTGCCATAAAACGGAATAAGGTCAAGGGACCTGCACAGGAGATTGAATTTTTGGGAATAAAATGGCAAGATGGACATTGCCAGATCCCCACAGACGTGATCAACAAGATAACAGCAGTGCCTCCGCCAACTAACAAGAAAGAAACACAAGCTTTCTTAGGTGTTGTGGGGTTCTGGAGAATGCACATCCCAAATTACAGCCTAATTGTAAGCCCTCTCTATTACGTGACGCGGAAGAAGAATGATTTCAAATGGGGCCCTGAGCAACAACAAGCCTTTGAACAAATTAAACGAGAGAGACTTCATGCAGTAGCCCTTGGGCCTGTCCGGACCGGGCAAGATGTGAAAAATGTGCTCTATACCGCAGCTGGGGAGAATGGTCCTACCTGGAGCCTCTGGCAGAAAGCTCCAGGGGAGACTAGAGGTCAAGCCCTTGGCTTTTGGAGTCGGGGATACAGAGTATCCGAGGCCAGCTATACTCCCACTGAAAAAGAGATACTGGCAGCCTATGAAGGGGTTCGAGCTGCTTCAGAAGTGATTGGCACTGAAGCACAGCTCCTCCTGGCACCCTAGTTGCTCGTGCTGGGCTGGATGTTCAAAGGCAGGGTCTCTTCCACACATCATGCAATCGATGCTACATGGACTAAGTGGGCCGCACTAATTACACAACGAGCTCGAATAGGAAATCCCAGTCGTCCAGGAATTCTAGAAGTCATGAAGGACTCGCCAGAGGGCAAAGATTTTGGGATGTCACCAGAGGAGGAGATGATGCTTGCTGAAGAGGCCCCACTATGTAATCAACTGTCAGAAAGTGAGAAGCAATATGCCTTGTTTACCAATGGGTCCTGCCGTATTGTGGGAAGGCGTCGGAGATGGAAGGCAGCTGTGTGGAGTCCCCTGTGACAAGTTGCACAAAATGCTGAAGGAGAGGGTGAATCGAGTCAGTCTTCAGAGGTGAAAGCCATCCAGCTGGCTTTGGTCATTGCTGGACTAGAAACATGGCCAGTACTTTCTCTCTCTACTGACTCATGGATGGTGGCAAATGCCCTGTGGGGGTGGTTGCAGCAATGGAAGCAGAGCAACTGGCAACACAGAGGTAAACCCATCTGGGCTGCTGCACTGTGGCAAGATATTGCTGCCCGGGTGCAGAACCTGGCAGTGAAGGTACACCACGTAGATGCTCATGTACCCAAGAGTCGGGCCACTGAGGAACATCAAAACAACCAACAGGTGGATGAAGCCGCTAAGATTGAAGTGGCTCAGGTAGATTTAGATTGGCAACATAAGGGTGAATTATTTTTAGCCTGGTGGGCCCATGACCCCTCAGGCCATCAAGGCAGAGATGCAACGTATAGATGGGCTCATGATTGAGGGGTGGACTTAACAATGGACACTATTGCCCAGGTTATTCACGAATGTGAAACGTGCTGCAATTAAGCAAGCAAGCCGTTTGAAGCCTCTCTGGTATGGAGGACGATGGCTGAAGTACAAATATGGGGAGGCCTGGCAGATTGACTATATCACACTCCCACCAACCCCCCTGTAGAGTTATTACTACAGTCATCAGAGGAAGAGGTAACTTCTCGATCCCGGATCTCAACCGAGCTGTGGAATATGCGAAAAGATTTCAGCCATGTTCCAGGTCAGCACATCGTCACCTGGTTCCTCCGATGCTGGGACAGTGGGGCTGACAGTCATGAACTAGAAAGTAGGGAAGCCAATCAGTTGGGATCACTTGTTAGGGAAAGAGGAATCGACCAATTGATTGTAAAAGAGAAATGAGCAACCTGTGCCAGTGCCTCACCACCCTCACAGGGAAAACTTCTCCCTAAGATCCAATCTAAATCTGCCTTCTGTCAGTTTAAAGCCATTCCCCCTTGTCCTATCACTACATGCCCTTGTGTCCCTCTCCAGATTTCTTGTAGGCCCCCTTTAGGCACTGGAAGCTTCTCTAGGGTCTCCTCGGAGCCTTCTCTTCTCCAGGCTGAACAAGCCCAGCTCTCTCAGCCTGTCTCCATAGCAGACGTTCTCCAGCCCTCAGAGCGTCTTCATGGCCCTCCTCTGGCTGTGCTCCAACAGGTCCATGTCCCTCTTGTGTTTGGGGTCCCAGAGTTGAACGCAATACTCCATGTGAGGTCTCATGAGAGCAAAGTAGAGGAGGAGAATTGCCTCCATCAACCTGCTGGCCGTGCTCTTTTTGCTGCAGCCCAGCTTTCTGGGCTGCAAGTGCACACTGCCAGCTCATGTTGAGCTTCTCATAAACCAACACCCCAAGTGCTTCTCCTCAAGGCTGCTCTCCATGCAGTCTCTGCCCAGCCTGTAGTTGTGCTTGGGATTGTGTGGAGGACCACTTGGAACAAAATGGACACATGAGCGATCCAGGACTCATGTCAATAGCAAGAGTTTGAGTTAGGCCGCACGGCCTAGCATCAAGGTCATCTAAAGGACACTCGCGGGGGCAGAATGAGAAAGTTGGCTCAAGAAAAACAACTCCCAGATGTGGAATGCAAAACTTGGCAAACTTAAGGACTTATAAGGCCTTCGCGTGAACTGAAAGCTTTAGCCAATCATAAGCTGTATCTATGCGCGTGTCTTGTTAAGCTCAACCAATTAGGATTGTATAAGGTCCGCGTGGACACTCAGAGAGAATATATAAACAGCTATCTGGGCTTAATAAAGTGTCAGCATTTAATCATATTGGTTGTCCTGCTGTCCGTTTATCTCCCGCAAATGGCGCCCGAACAGGGACCCTCTCGCTGTTGCTTTAACTGAGCGATGAAGACAGCTGAATAGGAGGGTGAGCGGGAAAGCCGACCGGAGTAGTTGCTGTCCCGGCAACTGTTTAAAGGAGTGCACTCAGTGAACCGCGATCCGAAGGACGCGAAGCCGCTCGAGGAGCGAAGCCGCCAGGAGGGCGAAGCCGTGACTGCCGTTGCGAAGATTAGCCGTGACTGCCATCACGAAGACTACAGAGGAAATCTCGCCTGAAGCAGGTGAGCGGTCGGGGAGGAGATGGGAGTCTCACTGTCTAAAGAAGAGGCGGCAGCAGTAAAGCTCCTCCAACATATACTCTCTAAGAGAGGAATTAAACACGACGAGCTTGTGCTCCGAAACTTATTAATATGGTGCCGAGAGAACGGGTTCCCCCCAGATCCACGGGCTGCTTTTAAGGTCGAAACTTGGGAAAAGGTTGGGGAACGGTGTGTGATAATTACTGAATATGATTTAGAAATTAAACTTATATTTAAAAATGTAGCATTGCTCACACATAAAGGAAAAACGGACTTTCAGGGTAAGATGCAGCTGCACGTGGTATGCCAGGAATTCACTCCACAGCGGTTCCCGTGGCAACATTGCTTGACGGAGGATGGAGCAGAGTGGAGATTCTGCGGCCAAACTCTGTCCCAACACCAGCAGAGATGGGAACTAGGTGGTACTTAAAACTGATAAGCTGCATACTTGCTGCCCTGAGCCAACGGTCTGTCATCTTTTGACAAAATGCTGTCCTTTGTGTGAACTTTGCTTCATTATAATGCATTTTAATACGAAAACACACCTCCACCTCCAATGCTACCCGCCTCCAAAGTGAGACCACCCCTCTTTGAGCATGCTCTTTGAATTTTTTGTGGCATATACCTTTAAAAGTGAAGCGAGGAAAGTTTACACCAATAACAATAAAGGTATGTATGACTAGAGTCACTCAAGCTCCACCTTGAAAGTGAAAAATAGTATAAAAATGACCCAAAAAGTGGGGGGCTTTAGGGAAGACATCATCGTGGACGAGCCGAGGAAGACCCCATCAGCTGACTACTCTCGACTCCTGGGACCGGTCGACGGGCTGGACCTTTCTCCCCCCCCATAGGGGCGCCTTTGGGTAAGACTTGCACTGTATCCAGTGCTTCCCCGGGAAAATTAGGAATCTCTATATAGAGTTACTTTTTACTTTTATACTTTAAAGCCAGGCTGTATTATTCATAACTTTGTCGCGCGGTTGTATACCTTATTATTTGCACGTGCTTTTGCAGACAGTGTATTTATCACCGGCAATCCACAAGAACCTGTATCTGTTGCTTTAATAAACTGCACTGTTTAAGTAGCTAATCGTAAATCTCTCATTGAACGCGACCAGCTCCCTCAGTGTGGCCGTGCTAGTTCGTGAGCACGATTAGACTGAAGGTGCAGTGCACTATTAGTGCATCTGGAATCGTGATTATTCAATATATTGAATGCGACCGGACTGATAGTGGCAAATTGGGCATCACTCAGAATCTAAGCCCAGCCGCACCCAGCCCCTCTAATATCTGAGGACCAGCTGGAAAGCAAGGGGGTTTATTTTCTGCCAAATTATTTTACCCTTTCACGCAACAAACGGTTATGGGGTGCCGTAAGCGACAGCAACAAAGAAGCTAAGGGACTAGCAACAACTTGGGAGCTGATTCTAATGACCCTTCAAGCGATGAGGGCAGTGCAATCAGCTGCTGCCGGAGCTTTTATAGCTTTACAGCCCCCATCGTCTAAGATCAAAGTTTTCGATCAGCTCCCTGTCCCTTCCCCCGCTGCCCCGTCGGCACCTCCGATAGAGGACGAGATGGATCCCCGGAAAAACGAGGGGATGGAAGTGGATGAATCCTGGTCCGTACCGCTGCCTCCCGACCCTTGCGTAGAAAAGCCACCCAGGGGAGAGCCGCCGCCCATCCCGCCTGACCCATCTCACTCCAAGAGCCAGCCATCGCTTTTTCCACCTCTCCCTCCGTCCATGCCTCCCCCACCAACGTCTCTGTGAAAATCATCCACACTCGAGCCCCACAGGGAACTGGACTGGGCGCAGAAACTACTTCGAAAGTTGGAGGACTTGGAAAGAGATAAGATCGCTCGAGAAGAACACAGGGGGGAGGAGGAGGGCGTGATAGCAAGCTGCGGGAAGCTCCAGGGGGGTGGAGGAGGGCGCGATAGCAAGCTGCGTGAAGCTCCAGGGGGTGGGGGGAGGCGAGAGATGAAACTGCTAAAACTGACGGGGACCCAACACGACGATGGAGAGGGATTATTCAGAATGTGTTAGTGGGGAGAAAAAAAAAAAAAAAATAAATGCAAAAGAATTTGCAAAAGGATAGGAAAAAAAAAAGGGGGATTTGAGACAAGGAAGTACAAAATGCAATATAATCTTTTGTAAGTAAGAAAATTTAGTTCTAAGTAACTTTAAGCTTGGTGGCTTTGTATATAAAAACAAAACTTTCCAAACCTAAAAAAGGCCCGACCAAAAGGACACAATAAGGGTCCTTGTCTAAGATGAATCGTTGTAGCTGACATAGTTGTGGAACCTTATGACCTTCGCACAAAATTTATTGTAACCAAAACAGGATTGTAGCTAAGGAGTAGCTGAAACTAAGCAGATGTTCAGGAGGTGATGTAGCGAAGTTAACTGATAAGTAGAAGGACAAGGAGAAATCACTCATTTATGCCAGCAGTGTTACCGAACTAATTAAGTTGGCAAGTGCTTAACAAGTTCTACGAATCAATTTGGCGACCCAGATGGGACCCTCTCTGCTCGGCTGCAGGACCCGCTGAGAACAGGGCTCCCTAGGGCCCCCGGGGAATTTTCCCGGAGGGACCCCTCGACTCACTCGGATCACTGCGGGAGCAGACAAGGACCATCTTTAAGAAGGTATTCTTTTGTAAACATTGTTTTGTTTTGGTTAACATTCCGTAAGTCGTGGGAGACGTCCTGCGCGGGAGTCTGTTTGAAGTTTGGATTTTGGTGGGTTAACCTTTTGTTTGGAGCCTTCTGTAAATCGAGATATAGAAATCTCGTAGGTAAAGGCGTATACCCGGCTGCTAGCGCTCGATTGGTATACATTTGGATTTGTTTCTGTTTGTGACTTGCTGGTATTTGACCTAGTTTTGTGGATTATCACGGTAACGATTTTGGTGTTGACGATATAATATGGTTAAGGCTGCACTGTATGTTGTGATTGTGTCCTTAATAGTTGTTTGTCTAATTGGATTTTGTTTGTGTTCTAGGTATTGTAGCTGTGTGGAGTGTGTTTGTGGGATCCCTTGTGTGTGTGTGTAAAATTAATAATGGGATATCAACAGAGCGAAGTAACGTATGCAGATATGTTTTTCACGTTAAGAAACCAGCAGGAGTGGCAGAAGGAATGTGGAATTAAGAGAGCTCTGCCAGATCCCTTAATTTTAGCTTTGGAAAGGGACAAGAGCAATTAGAGAAAGGTCACATTAAACCGAGCACAAGCCCTTGGAATACCCCGATTTTTACAATTCCAAAGAGAAGTGGCAAATGGCGCCTATTGCATGATCTGAGGAAAATTAATGAGGTCATGGAGGATATGGTGGCGTTACAGCCTGGATTACCCTCCCCAAGTATGATTCCGAAAAATTGGGACATTTTAATTATCGATTTAAAAGATTGCTTTTTTACCATTCTCCTGCATCCAGAAGATTATCAGAAATTCGCTTTTTCTGTACCGAGCGTAAACAAAAGTGAACCTATGAAAAGGTACCACTGGGTAGTGTTACCGCAGGGCATGAAAAATTCACCAACCATGTGCCAGGTTTACGTGGCCTGGGCACTTACTCCAGTACGTGAAGCGCATCCAGACTTGCTTACTTATCATTACATGGATGACATTTTGATAGCTGGAAAACAGCTGAATGGAGACCAATTGATTGTTGAATTACAAAATGTGTTGCAGTCAAACGGGCAACAATTAGCCCCTGAAAAAATACAAAAAACAGAAGTATGAAAGTATCTTGGCTGGGAAATCAACAAAGCAGTTGTTCAACCTCAAAAGGTGGAACTCCGGACGGAGATCCACACCTTGAATGATGTACAAAAATTGTTAGGAGATTTAAACTGGGTGAGGACCTATGCGGTATTACCAATGAGGAGTTGGCACCTCTGATGAGGTTACTCAGGGGAGGAGGTGGTGCAAACGCACCCCGGACATTGACAAATGAGGCCAAAGAGGCTTTACAGCAGATTAGCGTAAAAGTTAGTAAAGCCTACACCCATCGCTGGAACCCTGATTATGGGATAGGTTTAGCAATAATCAATAGTGAGCAGCACCCTTTTGCTGTAATACTGCAATGGATTCCTGGGAGAGATCCTTTGCGGTTATTAGAGTGGGTGTTTTTATCGGCACAGTC
The DNA here is from genome assembly GCF_004027225.2 of Strigops habroptila. Taxonomy (NCBI): domain Eukaryota; kingdom Metazoa; phylum Chordata; class Aves; order Psittaciformes; family Psittacidae; genus Strigops; species Strigops habroptila. Next base: position 16,535,780 of record NC_044301.2, read on the forward strand.
AAAGCGGACAGTTACAACACGAATGGAGGTGCTAGCACAATTAATCATGAGGGGGCGAAATTGAATTGTTGAAATAGCAGGGAAAGAACCATCTTTTATCATAATAATACCTTTAGTGGCAGAATATTTAGCTTGGGCTTTGCGCCAGTGTATTTTATTGCAAGTGGCGTTGCTGGATTATTCGGGTGAAGTAAAGGTGCACTATCCACCACACAAATTTTTTTAGTGTACTACATTCCTGTCAAATAGAAGAGCAACCTAGACACTCTGCACGTCTGGTAGACGGTGCTACAGTCTTTACAGACGCAGGAGGAAGATCTCAAAAGGCTGCCATCACGTGGCAGGCCAACGGGCAATGGCATGATGTAGTTTTAACAGACTGCCAAGGCTCCACACAACATTTGGAGTTGTGAGCCGTGGTAGAAGTGTTTGCTCGATGGAAGACAACACCAGTCAGTGTTGTTTGTGATTCACTGTATGTAATAGGAGTTGTATCACGTATAGAACGAGCATTGCTGAAAGAGATAAACGATGAGGTATTGTACAAACTATTTCGGAGGTTGTGGCTATTGCTGTCAGAAAGACAATGTGAATATTTTATCACCCATATTCGGAGTCACACAGGAATAATCGAAGGCTTAGCGGAAGGCAACCGGAGAGCCGACAAGGTGGTAGTGCCGCTATGGGCGGCTCCCTCAACAGAGCGGTTCGCACAAACCAGACGGTCTCATGATTTTTTCCACCAGTCAGCCAAAGTACTGTGCCGCCAATTCGGGCTGTCTGAATCAGATGCCCGAGGCATTGTCCGGTCGTGCCCCGATTGTCAACAGTATACCGGAGGCTTGGCTCCTGGAGTCAATCCTCGTGGTACTGGACCTTTAGAAATTGGGCAAATGGATGTTACGCATGTCCCAGAATTCGGTAAACAAAAATATGTGCATGTCTGCTGGATTGTTTTTCTCTTGCAGTTTGGGCTACAGCTCAAACTGGCGAATCTAGCAAACTCATGTGACAGGTACGCCCCATTCACCTACCGGTCAGGCTATGGTCAAATGTATGAATCAGACATTGAAGCGTTTGCTTCAAAAACAAAAAGGGGGAGAAAGTACTATATCACCAACAGATAGATTAAACAAAGTCCTATATGTGTTAAATTTCTTATGATTGCTGCAAGATAGCTTGGTGCCACCAATGGTAAAACACAGGGCTGGTCTACAAGGGGGGTTGGAAGAAGTTAAGAGCAGACAATGTAAGGTAATGATTAAAAACGGGATAACAGGGGCCTGGGAAGGACCATTTAAGTTAATCACATGGGGAAGAGGATATGCATGTGTTGTTACAGATACAGGAACCAGATGGATACCAGCCAAGTGGGTAAAGCCATGGCAAGAAAAGTTGCATGACCCACCCAAAAACACCCCAGCACCTAAGGACTCCGTGCCATAACTGTGGAACTTGGGAGCCTTGGAGTTTGTGTGTTTGCGAGTATTGTGGGGTCAGATGGTATTGTCGAAGTTCTAGGGCATGCGCAGGGTAGAAGGTTATCAGTCACGATGGTTCAAGGGATATGTGTCAAATGACATATTGTTTAAGTTAGAGCTCAATATTACTTGTCAACAAGGATACAACTGAGGCCCAATTGTAATGATCAGGTACAATTTTGGGATGTGCCGTCTCGAGTTATCGTCTCCTTGTTTGCACCTGGAGTAGCTGCAGCAAAAGCATTAGGAGACGTGACTGAGTTAGGGTGTTGGGCCGCAAAGCAGATAAATTTAATGTCAGAAGTACTTACACAAATGCTTAATGATGTAGATAGCACAAGACACGCTGTTTTGCAAAATAGAGTTGCAATTGATTTTTGCTTTTAGCACAGGGTCACGGGTGTGAGGATTCTGAAGGGTTGGTTGGTCTCCTTAGCGAAAGGTGGCCTGATGATGTTTATAGTCATTCTAATGATCTTAATACTGTTGCCCTGCCTTTTTCACTGTATCCAACGTATGGTAACCAGTGCTATGAAACGTGTCTGGATCGCTCAAAGAAAAGAAGGGGGATTTGTGGAGGACCACTTGGAACAAAATGGACACATGAGCGATCCAGGACTCATGTCAATAGCAAGAGTTTGAGTTAGGCCGCACGGCCTAGCATCAAGGTCATCTAAAGGACACTCGCGGGGGCAGAATGAGAAAGTTGGCTCAAGAAAAACAACTCCCAGATGTGGAATGCAAAACTTGGCAAACTTAAGGACTTATAAGGCCTTTGCGTGAACTGAAAGCTTTAGCCAATCATAAGCTGTATCTATGCGCGTGTCTTGTTAAGCTCAACCAATTAGGATTGTATAAGGTCCGCGTGGACACTCAGAGAGAATATATAAACAGCTATCTGGGCTTAATAAAGTGTCAGCATTTAATCATATTGGTTGTCCTGCTGTCCGTTTATCTCCCGCAGGATTGCCCTGACCCGGGTGCAGGACCATGCACTTGCCCTTGTTGAACTTCACGAGGTTTGCACTGGCCCACCTCTCGAGCCCGTGAAGGTCCCTCTGGATGGCATCCCTGCCCTCCAGCGTGTTGACCACACCACACAGCTTGGTGTTGTCAGAAAATTTGCTGATGGTGCACTCCATCCCATTGTCCATGTTAATACATGTTAAACAGCACCGGTTCCAATATTGACCTCTGAGAAACACAACTCGTTGCTGATCACCACTTGGACATTGAGCAGTTGACCACAACTCTGTGAGTGTGACCATCCAGCCAATTCCTTATCCACTGAGTGGTCCTTCTGTCAAATCCATGCCTTTCCAGTTTAAAGACAAGTCAAGTAAGACTGACCGGCATTTAGTTTCCCTTGTTTTCCTTTTTTCCCTGCATGTCAGTTGCTTATAGGTTAGTAATATATTTTTATTCTGAAATAACAAGTAACACTTCCCCATCGGGTTCTGTAATAGTTATGACATTTGCTAATGGCGTAGTGCCAGCCAGGACTCTGCACATTCATAGAATCATGGAAGAGTTAGGGTTGGAAAGGACCTTAAGATCATCTTGTTCCAACCCCCCTGACATGGGCACTAAACCATGACACCCAAGGCTCTGTCCAACCTGGCCTTGAACGCTGCCAGGGATGGAGCATTCACAACTTCCTTGGGCAACCCATTCCAGTGCCTCACCACCCTCACAGTAAAGAACTTCTTCCTTATATCTAACCTAAAGTTCCCCTGTTTAAGTTTGAACCCGTTACCCCTTGTCCTACCACTACAGTCCCTAAGGAAGAGTCCCTCCCCAGAATCCTTATAGGCCCCCTTCAGATACTGGAAGCCTGCTAAGGAGGTCTCCACGCAGCCTTCTCTTCTCCAGGCTGAACAGCCCCAACTCTCTCAGCCTGACTTCATACAGGAGGTGCTCCAGCCCCCTTATCATCCTCGTGGCCCTCCTCTGGACTCGCTCCAACAGCTCCATGTCCTTTTTATGTTGAGGACACCAGAACTGTACACAACACTCCAAGTGAGGTCTCACGAGAGCAGAGTAGAGGGGCAGGATCACCTCCTTCGACCTGCTGGTCACGCTTCTTTTGATGCAGCCCAGGATACAGTTGGCTTTCTGGGCTGTGAGCACACACTGCCGGCTCACGTTAAGCTTCTCATCAACCAACACCCCCAAGTCCTTCTCCGCAGGGCTGCTCTGAATCTCTTCTCCACCCAACCTGTAGCTGTGCCTGGCATTGCCCCGACCCAGGTGTAGGACCTTGCACTTGGCTTGGTTGTACTTCATAAGGTTGGCATCGTCCCACCTCTCAAGCGTGTCAAGGTCCCTCTGGATGGCATCCCTTCCCTCCAGCGTATCAACCGAACCACACAGCTTGGTGTCGTTGGCAAAGTTGCTAAGGGCGCACTCAATCCCACTGTCCATGTCACCAACAAAGATGTTGAACAAGACAGGTCCCAACACCGATCCCTGAGGGACACCACTCGTTAATGTTTCCCAACTGGACATTGAGCTGTTGACCACAACTCTTTGCATGCGGCCGGCCAGCCAGTTCTTTATCCACCAAGTGGTCCATCCATCAAATTAACGTCTCTCCAATTTAGAGACAAGGATGTCATGTGGGACAGTGTCGAACACTTTGCACAAGTCCAGGTAGATGACGTCAACTGCTTTGCCCCTATCCATCAGTTCCGTAGCCCCATCATAGAAAGCCACCAAATTGGAAGACGATGGCTGAAGTACAAATATAGGGAGGCCTGGCAGACTGACTATATCACACTCCCACCAACCCCCCAAGGCAAGCGCCATGTGCTTACCATGGTGGAAGTAACCACCGGATGGCTGGAAACATACGATGTGTCCCACGCCACTGCCTGGAACACTATCCTGGGCCCTGAGAAACAAATCTTGTGGTGACATGGCACCCCAGAGAGAATTGAGTCAGACAATGGGACTCATTTCCGGAACAACCTTATAGACACTTGGGCCAAAGAGCATGGCACTGAGTGGGTATATCACATCCCCTACCATGCACCAACCTCTGGGAGAGTCGAATGGCACAATGGGCTGTTAAATACTACGCTGAGAGCAATGGGTGGTGAGACTTTCAAACATTGGGATACACATTTGCCAAAAGCCACTTGGTTGGTCAAAATGAGGGGATCTGCCAACAGGGCTGGAGCAGCCCAATCACAACTTTTACGTACTGTAGAGGGGGATAAAGTTCCCATGGTGCACATAAAGTATTTGTTGGGGAAGACAGCTGGATGGCTTTCACCTCTGCAAACTGACTCAATTCACCCTCTCCTTCAGCAGTTTCCGCAACTTGTCACAGGGGACTCCATCCAGCTGCCTTCCATCTCCGATGCTTTCCCATAATATGGCAGGACCCATCAGTAAACAAGGCATAGTGCTTTTCACTCTCTGACAGTTCATTATACGGTGGAACCTCTTCAGCACGCATCACCTCCTCTTCTGGTGACATCCCAAAATCTTTGCCCTCTGGCCAGTCCATGATGACTTCTAGAATTCCTGGATGACTGGGATTTCCTCTTCGAGCTCGTTGTGTAATTAGTGCGGCCCACTTAGTCCATGTAGCATCGATTGCATGATGTGTGGAAGAGACGCTGCCTTTGAACATCCAGCCCAGCACTGGCAACCGGGGTGCCAAGAGGAGCTGTTCTTCAGTGCCAATCACTTCTGAAGCAGCTTGAACCCCTTCATAGGCTGCCAGGATCTCTTTTTCAGTGGGAGTATAGCTGGCCTCGGATCCTCTGTATCCCCGACTCCAAAAGCCGAGGGGTCGACCTCGAGTCTCCCCTGGAGCTTTCTGCCAGAGGCTCCAGGTAGGACGATTCACCCCGGCTGCAGTGTAGAGCACATTTTTCACATCTTGCCCGGTCCGGACTGGTCCAAGGGCTACTGCATGAACTCTCTCTCGTTTAATTTGTTCAAAGGCTTGTTGTTGCTCAGGGCCCCATTTGAAATCATTCTTCTTCCGCGTCACGTAATAGAGAGGGCTTACAATTAGGCTGTAATTTGGGATGTGCATTCTCCAGAACCCCACAACACCTAAGAAAGCTTGTGTTTCTCTCTTATTAGTTGGTGGAGACATTGCTGTTATCTTGTTGATCACATCTGTGGGGATCTGGCAATGTCCATCTTGCCATTTTATTCCCAAAAATTGAATCTCCTGTGCAGGTCCCTTGACCTTACTCCGTTTTATGGCAAAACCAGCCTTCAGCGGGATTTGTATTATCTTCCTCCCTTTCTCAAAAACTTCTTCCGCTGTATCACCCCACACGATGATGTCATCAATGTCCGGTACGGCAGCACTCAATGGTGGTGTGACTTCATTCAGGCCACGATAGTGTACTGTTAGTCTCCACTCTCCGTTAGACTTTTGCACTGGCCATATGGGGCTATTAGAGGGTGAGCGGGTCCTGCTGATCACTCCTTGGCTCTCCAGCCTACGGATCAGCTTATGGATGGGAATCAGGGAGTCTCTGTTGGTGCGAAATTGCCGCTGGTGCACGGAGCCTCTGGGCCAGTCACAATGGGATGCATTGCCGCTCCTTCCCAGTCAAGCTGATTTCAGCCTCCAGTACAGTCAACTCTTGGGATCCTCCTGTCACTCCAGAAATATAAATGGGTTCCACCGCTTGGTAGTTTGACAGCATCAGAGTACAGTGTGCACTGGTATGTACTAGAGCCTTATATTCCTGTGGTCTTACGTGCCAGGCCATCTGATCCACACAGTCCAGTAAACCCGATTGTCCCTCTCCTCCACCTGGATGGAGGCAGGGCCCCTCTAATAGTGCAATGGGCTGTTAAAAATGACACTGAGAGCAACGGGTGGTGGGACTTTCAAACATTGGGATACACATTTAGCAAAAGCCACCTGGTTAGTCAACACCAGGGGATCTGTCAACAGGGCTGGCCCAGCCCAATCAGAACTTTTACGTCCTGTAGAGGGGTATAAAGTTCCTGTAGTGCGCATAAAGAATCTGCTGGGGAAAACAGTCTGGGTTATTCCTGCTTCAGGTAAAGGCAAACCAAGCTGTGGGATTGCTTTTGCTCAAGGACCAGGGTGTACTTAGAATCATAGAATCATAGAATCGTAAGGGTTGGAAAGGACCTGAAGATCATCTAGTTCCAACCCCCCTGCCATGGGCAGGGACACCTTGCCCTAAACCACGTAGTAATAACTTTTGTTCCGATGCTATCCCCTGTAGTAAGTGCATTTGGTTTTCATCTTTCTTCACTGCACGGCTTGCTCTTTGTGCCTCTCGTTTGCTTTTCCCCTTGCTTACAGTGACAACTGATATTGGCACAAATTGGTCATTTGGTTTAGCTGCCGTGTCTATCACTGTGGTTGGAGTGGCTGCAGTGTCTGCCACTAGGGTTCGAGTGGCTGCAGTGTCTTTCTCTGGGGTTGGAGTGGCTGCAGTGTCTGTTGTTGGGGTTGGTGCAGCTGCTGTGCTTGGGGGTTGAGTAGCACCAGCTGCTGTGTTGTCTGTTGCTGTCGGGTTTTGAGTACCTGCTATACTTGTCACTGGAGTTGGTGTAGCCGCGGTGCTTGGAGTTGGAGTAGCTGCATTGTCTGTTGCTTTGCCATCAGATCCAGAGACATCTTTTTCCCTTTGAAGGTGCTGGATAGGGTTGAGCAGGGCTCTGTAGGCGTAGGCCAAGCCCCTGCACGTTGCCATAATTTGTCCCTCTCTGGTATTACCAGGACAATAGCACACCTCGTTTCAGTGTTTTACTAGTTTTTCCGGATTTTGCTCTTGTTCAGGGGTGAAGTTCCAAAGCACTGGAGGGGCCCACTGGCCTAGATACTTGCCCATACTATCCCACACACCCTGCCACTCATGACTGTCCAGCCTCAGGGAGAATCTCTTGGTGGTCCTCCTATATCGTCGTCTAACCCTAGACCAGACTCAAACCCAACACTGCTTAACTTTCGAGATCAGATGAAATAGGATGTTCCCAGGGCGGGATGGCCGTGGGTAAAACACACTCTGTATGTGTGCCAACATGCTGATCCCCAGCACAATCAGCAGGCAGGTCTCAAGGGTATTCAAAGGCCATCCAAAACCTTCAGAACTCTCCAATGCTGCTGTAAATAGGCTGGTGGGGGAGCGGGGGGTGTAAGGGAATGCCTCCTTCGTAGGTTGACCCTCCAAGGAGAAAAAAAGATACGTAATTGCTAAAAATTTTCATTATATACCTCCCGATGTATAGAGGTGATGACCATGCTGGGAACGCAAGCCAGACCGGTTTCGTGACCAATGAGTCTATTGTATTACAAGTCATTACCATGAAGTACAGTGAAACAAGAACCTTAGCCCAGGCCCCCCAGCCGATAAACACTGAAACAGCAAATAGTGGCTGTAAGTAAGGTACGACATGCTGAAACTCTGAGATCAAGCGCAACAACAGTGAGAGCCAATAAATCACCATTGTGACGAGTGACTATTAATTCGAAACAATGAATGCTTATCACAAATAGGATTAGACACACTCTGATCAGATCTGTCGTTGTCTCAACCCTTTGAGCCCCACGTTGGGCACCACGAAGAACTTTCGTGGTTTAAGCCCAGCCAGTAACTCGGAAGCATGCAGCTGCTCACTCACTCCCCTCCTTCTTCCTCCCCCCACTCCCGGAGGGATGGGGAGCAGAATTGGAAGAATGTAACTCCCACAGGTTTGAGATATGAACAGTCCAGTAACTAAGGTATAATATAAAACCACTACTACTTCCGCTAATAACAATAATGATAAGGGAAATAACAAGGGGAGAGAATACAATTGCTCACCACTCGCCGACCGATACCCAGCCCGACCGAAGCAGCGATCTGGGCCTTCCGTGTAACTCCCCCCAGTTTATATACTGAGCATGACATGCTGTGGTATGGAATCCCCCTCTGGCTAGTTTGGGTCAGGTGTCCTGTCTCTGCTTCCTCCCAGCTTCCCGTGCCCCTCCTCCCTGGCAGAGCATGAGGCTGAGAAAGTCCTTGATCGGGTAAACATTACTTAGCAACAACTAAAAACATCGGTGTTATCAGCCTGGTTCCCAGGCCGAAATTCAGAAACACATCACTGCACCAGCTGCTAAGAAGGAGTAAAAATGACTGCTACAGCTGAACCCAGGACAAGTGGGTATATCACATCCCCCATCATGCACCAGCCTCTGGGAAAATCCAGTGGTACATGAGGCTGTTAACAACTACGCTGAGAGCAATGGGTGGTGGGACTTTCAAACATTGGGATACACATTTAGCAAAAGCCACCTGGTTGGTCAACACTAGGGGATCTGCCAACAGGGCTGGCCCAGCCCAATCAGAACTTTTACGTCCTGTAGAGGGGGATAAAGTTCCCATGGTGCATGTAAAGAATTTGTTGGGGAAGACAGTCTGGGTTATTCCTGCTTCAGGGAAAGGCAAACCCACACACGGGATTGCTTTCACTCAGGGACCTGGATATACTTGGCGGGTAATGCGGGAAGATGGGGAAGTCAGATGTGTACCTCAAGGGGATTTAATTTTGGGGGAAAACAGCCAATGAACTCAATTGTATGCTGTTGCCTGCTAAATAACACTTCTATAGTCCATCAGCTAGATGCCCATATCTGCCACTCTGGGCTTTGAAAAGAAGGTATGTGATGTCATGATCATCAACAGAGAATAAAATCATGGGAAAAAGCCGGAAGCAGCAGCAGGATTCTCCCAGTACTGTCCTCAGGTCACCACTGAATGATCCTGACTTCCCTCCGATCATCACCCCAATAAAAAATGAACTTTGTGGAGACCAGATGAGTTCAGCAGTGTCGTCAGCAGGCAACAATCCAACACTACACACCGTCTCTCCTGCCCTGAAAGACTGTTACAACAGATAGAGCCTGACATCATGAACTGAATGAACTCAGCAAACTTCATAGGGATGGTCCATGGACTAAGGAATGATATCTGTTTCTCTGTGTGTGTGTGTATATATGAGACAAAAAGTGATGGTGTATTGAAAAAAAAAGTCAGATCTGAGCATGACATGAATGGTATAGAATAAGGGGTAGATACTGTCCTGGGTTCAGCTGTAACAGTTATTTTTCTCCTTCTTAGTAGCTTGTGCAGTGCTGTGTTTTTGACTTTACCCTTAGAACAGTGCTGATAACACACCAATGTTTTTAGTTGTTGCTAAGTAATGTTTACCCAATCAAGGACTTTTCAGTCTCTCATGCTCTGCCAGTGAGGAGGGGCACAAGAAGCCAGGAGGAAGCAGAGACAGGACAGCTGACCCAAACTAGCCAAAGGGGTATTCCATACCACAGCACGTCATGCCCAGTATATAAACTGGGGGGAGTTACTCGGAAGACCCAGATTGCTGCTTGGGTCGGGCTGTGTATCGGTTGGCGGGTGGTGAGCAATTGTTTATTGGTTTTTTCCTTTCCTTTTTTATGCTAAATAAGCCTTTTTATATTTAGGGTTTGTGTATTATATATAAACATGAAAGTTTTTATAAGTGCAACAAATTGTAAAGTGTGTAGGCGTGTGCATCCTTTGTTTTAACATGTATTATCATATATGGTCTGGAAGGTAAATTCCAAAAACGTAGTAACTGTCCACAGAAAACATTACATTCAGTGAGGGGAGCCCTTGGATGATGTCAGCTCATTGCCCTGCATGTTGTTGTTTATAATTTGACTTGCAAAATTGTACTAGCAGTCACTAAGTTTTAATGACACATTACAATAGTGAATCTTCACAATATCATTTTATGTTAGAATTGTTTCTAAATTTCTCTGATTAGTCAAAGTAAGCTGAAAACAATGATAAAAAAGAATCCAAAATAGTTTTTGAAGTACCCAATTTGTAGCTTCAGAACAACTCCTCAAGTATACAAAGCAAGTAAACTGTAAAGACCAGTCTTAACCAGCTATAAACGCAAATCTTTTTTGTCACCTTTGCACCTGTCTCTTGTCATCTACTTTTCATCATGCATGGTGAAAGCGTTCTTTAGTTTGGACCAGAAGTCCTTCTGTACCTTTGTTTCTATTTCGTAATGGTTTATAGAAGCTTTCAGTTGCAACAATTTATTCAGGCAAGCACACAATATACCAGGTGTTTTAAGGTGAAAGTATGTAGTGGCGAACTTGCATTCTTTCAGAGAGAGGGGAGGTATTTCTTTTCAGAATGTATTTGCCTGCCTCAAGATTAAGATATCCTTCAATACTCATTATATCACAGTATGAAATGTTTTTGGCATTAGCACAATGCAATGAAATATGCTGCATTCTAATTGCAGGAAAGTAGCTGTTTGTTACATGTAGCAGTTTTGTTTCCATATATTAGATACTTTTCTTCATGTGTAATGAAGGAATTGCAATTGTTCTGACCATTAGAAAAATCCAGAGTATAATCTAAAAACATTTAGCTGTTAGATATCAGACACATTATTACAGTGGTGCTTCTTTGGCTGTAAAAGATTTCTATATTCCTCGGCCTCATCCAAAAGACCTTTTTGCCATCAGAATAACATATAATTTTATCTTCCTTTGCCTATGAACTCTAAACATTTAATTTCTCTTCAGGTGGTTCTGTTTAGTGAGTTATCAGGAAGAGTATTTACTTTGGCTGCAGTCCTGCATTTTGATCTATAAGTCAAACTCTCATGCTTATGCCAAGTGCCTTAAATATTAATTTGGCTCTGCACAATTATAAAACAAAAACAAAAAGCAAACCAAAACCCTGCACGAATATATCATATTGAAGGATTTAGGCCATATAGAGACCAGAGTACTTTCTTATTCTTGGTAACTGGTGATAACATGTTACTTTAGAAACAGTTCTATTTTTTAAATTATAAGAGAGTAGATATATAATTAGTACTTGAATTAATTCCAAAGATACCTGTTACTTCATATCTGTCAAGCTGACCAGAGCTGAAAGGTTTATCAAGGTCATTTGTCTGAGTTTAGTTCCTGTGCTACTCTGTTGTCTTGCAGAAGATTTTGCAATGGGGACCCATGCTCCATTGTTAGGGATTTTCCTCATTAGAAATTCTTTCCACCCCCATAGGATATTTTATTAAGGAATTTCAACCTTTCTGCTGCTAGACCATTATATTCACCTTTGGAAATGCTGGTGTCCCTTGATTGGATGTAATTAGAAAGTGTGCTGTCTGTTCAAAGCCTGAGGGAAAACATTTTTATATTTAGTAAGACAATATATAGTTCTCAGTGTGAACCTTCTTCATATAAGTACATGAATTGTGTTTTGTGCACAGTTGTAAATTTATTTGATGCTTATAAATGGCAAGCACATGACTATTTATTTGTATGTGTTTTCAGAGACAAAACACTTTAATATGATAATAGGTTTGAGATGAGCTGTTCCCTAAGGTGTCTTTTAGCATTACTGTGTCAGTGTGTAGTTTCTTCTAGCTTAAAACAAAATACTTAATTTCTGGAATTAGTGTTTCCATTTGTAAAATACTGTGATTTTTGTAGATTGAAAACTGAATATAAATTAAGAAACAGAGTATAATAAAAAAAAATTATTTTGTGTCTGATATCACAATATCAAAGATACTTGCATATGTGAAGTGATGGTTTAGTGTAATATTTGGAGGGGAGGGGGCTATAAAGACATAACAGAGCAAAGGCTGTGACTACATTATACATTGAATGAAGGCTGGTGAAACTCTGCAAAATCAGGAGGGAAATAGGATTGAAACCTTGACTTTAGTAGAAATGCTTATATAAATTATGATTTACAGGATCAGATGCTTTATTTGTGGGTGGATGTTTTTTGGCTGTTAAGCATGTAAGCTTGAATTAAGTGGAGAAGAGAATGCTTCTTCCTAAATCACTCGCTTGGGATACATTAACTTCTGATTTTCTGTTGAACATTATACTAGTACAATATTTAAAAATACTTGTTTCATGTAGTTCTGTTTCTTTGGGTCAGTGTTGTTCTAGTTTCATACTGATTTTTATTCTGTGAACATAGAAAATTCCAAGTCATATTGATCTAAGTCTTTTTCAAATCTTGAGGAAAAGGATCTTTAGATTAGAATATGGAGAATGATATTTTGTTTTTTGCTTGCATTTCTCTACCCAGAAAACCAGATTGTTTGGAGTCGCATAGTATATTTTTAAAGCAGCTTAAGGAACTGTATGTAGTGTAAAAAGATTGCAATGCTTCTGTGAAACTTTCAAACATAATCTGCCTTTTAAAAATTTAATTATTATCAAATAGGAGTGCTCGATTTGTTGTGATCAGCTCAAAGTAATATAATTTGAAAGTGACAGGCCTAGCTAATTATTCTTGCCTATGCATGTTTACATAACACATAGGTATCTTAAGCACTCCTGTTCAGACTTTTTGCCTTGGGTATCTCTGTATTGTATGTCTATGACCTCCCCATTCACAAACAGTAGCCTGCCTCTTCTCTCCTCAATTTCCCTAGGTTGAAATAGATAATTTTCTTCTTGCAGTAGAACCCTTCTCCTAGCCTGATAGCTATTTTGCTATAACCTCTCCCACTTAGTATAAAGAGATTCACTTGCATATGACTAAGCTTCTTATTAAAAACAAAAAAAATTTCTCCACTCCTACTCGCCTCTATAGCTCAAAGATCTGAAGTAGCAGCAGTTTAGTAAAAACTACTAAATGGATAATGGTCTATTAAGGAAGACCTTGCCTTAATCTTCAGAGCCCATTCTACCACGCTTGCTGTGGTAGCTTTGTTGAAAAATATTTCTAAACCTGTCCTCTTTAAGACAGGCATCACAGTTCACTGCAAGCACTGGTGATTGCTTTGGATTGATTAGGATGGATGCTGCACTGGATAGAGATATGCAGTCGCTGTTGCCCTGGATCCCAGGAACAGTTTCCAGCAATTTAGCGCTACATTGAAGTCTTCTATGATAAAGACGATGTGAATTGATGGCACTTCAAGAAAGTAGTACAATTACTACTGGTGTCTGCTGTTGGTCAAAATGTATTATCTTGATGTACCATGCTTTCCCATCCTCCTTTCTGCTTCCTCAATCTCTAGACAACCTGGGTTTTGAAGATGAGAGAAAATGGTGTGGGTGGGTACAAGTGTGAGTGTGTGTGTGTGTGTGTGAGGAAATCATACCACAGTCAGTGCAGAGCAGGAAGAGAGACTAGTTGTCTGTCAATACTATGGCAACAAAGTCCATAATCATATTGGTTTTATGATTTTATGTAAATGTGTATTTGAACAATGTATCTTGAAGAACTCAATCTGATAACTTTTTTTATTATTATTCACACAATCAACCATAATATCTTAGGGGTTTTTAATGTCACTTTGCCCTTAAGACTGTCACAGTATGTATTGTTCTCAGAAACTATTTCAGCTTTATACGCTGAAACCAAGCTTGAGAAACTCTTGGTTTTTTCAGTAGTATAGATTCCCTGTATACAATGAGATTTGATTTTATAGTTGCTCTCAAAACAAAATCTTGATGGTCTCCTATTCCATGCATCTATATCTTTTTCCCAAATAGTTACCAAGTAATTTCCTGTTACATGGGGTGAGGTCAAATCCAAGACTGCCAGCTCATGATTACTCCATATTTTCATATACAGCTTTTCGGAAGAAATTTTAGAAACAAGAACAGATGTCTGTGAAGTTTAGCTTTCCACAAGTGAAAACTTTGGAAACAAAGTTGACTTTTTTTTTTTAAATAGCCATTGTAAAACTGCCATTGATTATACTTGAGCAAAGTGTCATCTATCTGTACTTGAATGCATTTTCCCACTAAGTAAAACACAAGTGAGGCTGACCTATTTGGTTGAATGTAATGGGAGAGCTGAAAGACTGGAAAGGGAATGCTGTCTATACAAGTACTGTAATAGTAGTCTTCGCAAAGGTAAGTTCTGCGTCGGTTCCAGTAAGGCAGTTTTCTATTGTTTTTACTATGCTATTGTTGTGATTTCAACCCAGCTGGTAACTAAGTGATTCGTAGAACTCGTTAAGAACTCGCCAACAAAGTTTTAAGTTGACAAGCAGGTATTCTTTATTGCGGCACCGGAGAACACAGGGGATAGCTCCCCCTAGAGTGTTCTGTCCGAGCATCAATCAAACCATGATTACATTGTCGTTAGTCATACATATTCATTATATTGTATACATATTCATGAAGTTGTTTATACATTACATCACATTCCTAGAACATTCTTCCCGCATGCGCACTTTATTATGGTAGTGGTCTTTGGGAACTTTGGTGGTTGTTTCTTCATCATCTTCCTCTTCATCACCTTATCTTTTCCTTGAATTCTTGTTCTGGTAGTCTTTGAGGTCTGCACAGTAGATAAGTGCTTACGCCAGTCTTCTCGTCCTTCTACTTATCAGTTAACTTAGCTACAGCACCTCCTGAACATCTGCTAGTTTCAGACACTCTTTATCTACAGTCCTGTTTTGCTTACAATAAATATTGTGCGAAGGTCATAAGGTTCTAAAACTATGTCAGCTACAATGATTTATCTTATACAAGGATCCTTATTATGTTCTTTTGGTTGGGCTTTTTAGGTTTGGAAAGTTTTGTTGTTATGTACAAAGCCACCAAGCTTAAAGTTACTTAAAACTGAATTTTCTTGTTTACAAAGGATTATATTTCATTTTGTACTTCCTTGTCTCACTAAGTACCAGGCAGCTGCTCACTCATAGTCAACGTATCATCTACCAATACTCCTGGATCCTTCTCAGCTGAACTGCTCTCTAGTAGGTCAGCCTCCAACCAGTACTGGTACTTGGGGTTCTTCCTCCCCAGGTGCAGTACCCTACACTTGCCCTTGTTGAACCTCATTAGGTTTCTCTCCACCCAATTCTCCAGCCTCGTAAAAGGCTATTAGATTGGTCAAGCATGATTTACCCTTGGTGAATCCATGCTGACTACCCCTGATGACCTTCTTTTCTTCTACATGCTTGGTGATGACCTCCAGAATGACCTGTTCCATCACATTTCCAGGGATGGAGGTGAGGCTGACTGGTTGGTGGTTTCCCAGGTCCTCCTTCTTGCCCTTTATTATCTTGCCGGAGCAGCAAGAGCGACCGAGGGAGCCTCAAGTCCTCGACAGGACTTGCCCAGGAGCCGGCAGCTCAGCTGACGCGAGCAGCTGACTCACAGGGGGCGGCGCCAGGAGTGACGGTGGCAGATTCAAAAGGGTCATCATGGACCACTAACGATCAATTGCCGAGGTGAGTATCGCCAGAGAGGACGCCTTTAACACCGGAGCGGGGGGAAGCACAGCGTCCAGGAGCCTCAGTTTGGAGCGGCAAGAGCGACCGAGGGAGCCTCAAGTCTTCGACAGGACATGCCCAGGAGCCGGCAGCTCAGCTGACGCGAGCAGCTGATTCACAGGGGGCGGCGCCAGGAGTGACGGCACCAGCCCTCAGTGGGGAAAAACCCATCCCAGGGAGCGCGGGCGACCAGGGCGGGCAAACAGGGCATGGCGTGGCAGTTCGCGCGGGCAGCGAGCGGGATGGTGAGCACTCGCCTCAGGACCAGGGCCCGCTCTGGGAGCTCTGCCCCGGCGGTGGCCAGCGTAGGCACCCAGACAGAGCCGATGAGAGGGGAGGCTGCGGCGCAGACCTCGGAGTGTAGAGAGTGCCTCGACTGGTCTCTTGAGGCGAGGGTGCGCAACGGACAGGGCTGCACTCGGTGCCCCCTGGTGGAGGTCCTCCTGCAGCAGGTGGCTGAGCTGCGGGAGGCTGTTGGAGAGCTAAAAGATGCCAGGGAAGCTGAGAGGAAGCTGGGCTGCTTGCTCCAGGCCCAAACTGTGCAGGGGCCGCAAACGTCCAGCATTGCTCATAAAGGAAAGAGGGAGGGCAGCAACCCAGGAAGCTGGGAATTAGTCACGAGAAAAACGAACAAAAAAAGGAGGAAGAGGACAATTAACGACAAGGGGCTTCCTCCTAAATCTGATGTCCCCACCCAGAACTGCTTCGCAGTTCTGCAGGGGGCTAATGAGAAAGCACCCACCACACCTAATGAGTATCCTGCTGATGCACCAGTAAAGAGGATCGCTACTGGTGCCTCCAGGAAAAAGCAGAGGGTCACAGTAGTAGGGGACTCTACTTTGAAAGGCACAGAGGCACCCATCTACCGGCCTGACCCAGCCTCGAGGGAGGTGTGTTGCCTGCCGGGGGCTCGGATCAGGGATGTTGCTGAGAGGCTGCCTGCTCTAGTAAGTCCTGCTGACTATTACCCCCTTCTAGTGGTCCATGTGGGTGCTAGAGATATAGATAGCAGTAGCCTGGAGAACGTTAAGAAGGACTACAGACCCTTGGGAGAGGTGGTTAGGGGCTCTGGAGCTCAGATAGTTTTTTCATCAATTCTCCAGGACAAAGGGGAGGACCTTAAAAAAGCTAGGCGCGTTTGGCAGGTTAATAAATGGTTAGAATGGTGGTGCCGTAGTCAGGGGTTTGGCTATTTAGAACATGGGACACGATTTGGGAGGCCAGACCTACTGGAGGCTGGTGGAGCTGGTCTGACAAAGAAGGGGAAGAGCTGTTTTGGTAGGAGGCTTGCCAGGCTGGTCAAGAAAGCTTTAAACTAGATGTGTTGGGGGAGGGGAGCATTGATCCATCCCAACACTCCTGGTCAGTTGCCGGCACCTGTAATAAGTGCTTGGAGCCATGTAGAGATGTTCCAGCTGCCCCAGCCATTGAGTCGGCTGCATTTGGAGCTCGGCTAAGGTACCTCTATACAAACGCCCATAGTATGGGGAACAAGCAAGAGGAATTAGAGATGTGTGCAAGGCTACGGGAATATGATGTCATTGGTATCACAGAAACATGGTGGGATGGCTCCTATGACTGGAGTGTCGGAATGGAAGGTTACAGGCTGTTTAGAAAAGACAGGCCAGGCAGACGGGGAGGGGGCGTTGCTATCTATGTCAGTGATAGGCTAGAGAGTATGGAACTCTGTCTGGGGACGGGTGATGAGGTAACAGAGTGTTTGTGGGTCAGGATCAAAGGGAGAACAGCAATGGGGGACATTACGGTGGGGACCTGTTACAGGCCGCCTGATCAAGAGGACTCTGTGGATGAAGCGCTCTACAGACAGATAGGAGCAGCCTCACGCTCGCAGGCCCTTGTCCTCATGGGGGACTTCAACCATCCTGACATCTGTTGGAGGGACGGGACGGGACGGCCCGGCACAAGCAATCCAGGAGGTTCCTTGATTGTGTGGAAGACAACTTCCTCTTTCAAGCAATAGAGGAGCCGACAAGGAGAGGTGCCATGCTTGACCTCGTGCTCACCAACAGGGAGGGACTGGTTGGAAATGTGACGCTCCAGGGCAGCCTTGGCTCTAGTGATCACGAGATGGTTGAGTTTGAGATCCTCAGGACAGTGAGAAGAGCGTGCAGCAAGCTCACTGCCCTGGACTTCAAGAAAGCAGACTTTGGCCTCTTCAGGAACCTCCTTAGTAAGGTTTCATGGGATACAGTCCTAGAGGGCAGGGGAGGCCCAAGACTGCTGGTCGATATTCAAGGATCACCTGCTACGTGCTCAAGAGTGTTGCATCCCGACTAGAAGAAAGTGCAGCAGGAGGGCCAGGAGACCTCCATGGGTGGACAAGGAGCTGCTGAGGAAACTTAGAGGGGAAAAAAGAAGCTTATAGAAGGTGGAAGCGAGGACAGGCGGCCTGGGAAGAATATAGGAGCATTGCCCGGGAAGCTAGGGACCAGGTTAGGAAAGCTAAGGCCCAGCTAGAATTAAGTTTGGCAAGGGATGTGAAAGATAACAGGAAAAGCTTCTATAGGTACGTAGCAAATAAAAGACAGGCTAGGGACAACGTGGGCCCTCTCCGGAAGCTATCGGGAGAACTGGCTACCATGGATTTGGAGAAGGCTGAGGTTCTTAATGATTTCTTTGCCTCAGTCTTCACCAGCGAATGCTCTGACCACACCACGAAAGTCTTGGAAAGCAAATGCAGGGACTGTGAGAATGAAGACCTTAGGCCCACTGTAGGAGAGGATCAGGTTCGAGACCATCTTAAGAACCTGAACGTGCACAAGTCCATGGGACCTGATGAAATCCATCCACGGGTCCTGAAGGAGCTGGCGAATGAAGTTGCTAAGCCACTGTCCATCATATTCAAAAAAAATCCTGGCAGTCAGGTGAAGTTCCCGATGACTGGAAGAAGGGTAATATAACCCCCATTTTCAAGAAGGGGAAGGTGGAAGACCCGGGGAACTACAGACCAGTCAGCCTCACCTCTGTGCCTGGCAAAATCTTGGAACAGTTTCTCCTGGAAAACATGCTAAGGCACATGAAAAACAATGAGGTGGTTGGTGACAGCCAACATGGCTTCACTAAGGGGAAATCCTGCCTGACCAATTTGGTGGCCTTCTATGATGGAGCCACGGAACTGATGGACAGGGGCAGAGCAGTTGACGTCATCTACCTGGACTTGTGCAAAGCGTTCGACACTGTCCCGCACAACATCCTTGTCTCTAAATTGGAGAGACATCAATTTGATAGATGGACCACTCGGTGGATAAAAAACTGGCTCGATGGCCGCACGCAAAGAGTTGTGGTAAATGGCTCGATGTCCAGTTGGAAACCTGTAACGAGTGGTGTCCCTCAGGGATCAGTGTTGGGACCGGTCCTGTTCAACATCTTTGTCGGCGACATGGACAGTGGGATTGAGTGCGCCCTCAGCAAGTTTGCCGACGACACCAAGCTGTGTGGTTCGGTTGATACGCTGGAGGGAAGGGATGCCATCCGGAGGGACCTTGACAAGCTTGTGAGGTGGGCCGATGCCAACCTTATGAAGTTTAACCAAGCCAAGTGTAAGGTCCTACACCTGGGTCGGGGCAATCCCAGGCACTGCTACAGGCTGGGCAGAGAGGAGATTCAGAGCAGCCCTGCAGAGAAGGACTTGGGGGTGTTGGTTGACGAGAAGCTTAACATGAGCCGGCTTCAGTGTGGACTTGCAGCCCAGAAAGCCAACCGTATCCTGGGCTGCATCAAAAGAAGCGTGACCAGCAGGTCGAAGGAGGTGATCCTGCCCCTCTACTCTGCTCTTGTGAGACCTCACTTGGAGTACTGCATACAGTTCTGGTGTCCTCAACATAAAAAGGACATGGAGCTGTTGGAGCAAGTCCAGAGGAGGGCCACGAGGATGATAAGGGGGCTGGAGCACCTCCCGTATGAAGACAGGCTGAGAGAGTTGGGGCTGTTCAG
This sequence comes from Strigops habroptila, assembly GCF_004027225.2. NCBI lineage: Eukaryota > Metazoa > Chordata > Aves > Psittaciformes > Psittacidae > Strigops > Strigops habroptila. Next base: position 16,555,486 of record NC_044301.2, read on the forward strand.
CCTGGAGAAGAGAAGGCTGCGTGGAGGCCTCCTAGCAGCCTTCCAGTATCTGAAGGGGGTCTACAAGGGTGCTGGGGAGGGACTCTTCCTTAGGGACTGTGGTGGTAGGACAAGGGGTAATGGCTTCAAACTTAAACAGGGGAAGTTTAGATTAGATACAGGGAAGAAGTTCTTTACAGTGAGGGTGGTGAAGCACTGGAATGGGTTGCCCAGGGAGGTTGTGGATGCTCCATCCCTGGCGGTGTTCAAGGCCAGGTTGGACAGAGCCTTGTACCACGTGGTTTAGGGCAAGGTGTCCCTGCCCATGGCAGGGGGGTTGGAACTAGATGATCTTCAGGTCCTTTCCAACCCTTACGATTCTATGATTCTATGATTCTAAGTACACCCTGGTCCTTGAGCAAAAGCAATCCCACAGCTTGGTTTGCCTTTACCTGAAGCAGGAATAACCCAGACTGTTTTCCCCAGCAGATTCTTTATGCGCACTACAGGAACTTTATACCCCTCTACAGGACGTAAAAGTTCTGATTGGGCTGGGCCAGCCCTGTTGACAGATCCCCTGGTGTTGACTAACCAGGTGGCTTTTGCTAAATGTGTATCCCAATGTTTGAAAGTCCCACCACCCGTTGCTCTCAGTGTCATTTTTAACAGCCCATTGTACTGTTCAATTTTGCCAGATGCTGGTGCATGATAGGGGATGTGATATGAAAATTCATGGCAGTCAGGTGAAGTTCCCAAGGACTGGAAAAAGGGAAATTTAACCCCCATTTTCAAGAAGGGGAAGGTGGAAGACCCAGGGAACTACAGACCAGTCAGCCTCACCTCTGTGCCTGGCAGGATCTTGGAGCAGATTCTCCAAGGGGTAATGGGTTCAAACTAAAACGGGGCAAGTTCTGGTTAGGTATAAGGAAGAAGTTCTTTAGTGTGAGTGTGGCGAGGCACTGGAATGGGTTGCCCAAAGAAGTGGTAAATGCTCCATCCCTAGCAGTGTTCAAGGCCAGGTTGGATGGATTCTTGGGTGACGTGTTTTAGTGTGTGGTGTCCCTGCCCGTGGCAGGGGGGGTGGAACTAGATGATCTCAAGGTCCCCCTGGATGGCATCCCTTCCCTCCAGCGTATCAACTGAACCACATAGCTTGGTGTCATCGGCAAATTTGCTGAGGGCGCATTCAATCCCCCGTCCATGTCACCGACCAAGATGTTGAACAGGATTGGTCCCAACACCAACCTCTGAGGGACACCACTTCCTGCCCATCTCCACTTGGACATTGAGCTCTTGACCGCAACTCTTTGCATGTGGCCATCGAGCCAATTCTTTATCCACCAGGTGGTCCATCCATCACATTCATGTCTCTCCAATTTAGAGACAAGGATGTCATGTGGGACAGTGTCAAACGCTTAGCACAAGTCCAAGTAGATGATGTCAACTGCTTTGCCCCTATCTATCAGTTTTGTAGCCCCATCATAGAAGGCCGCCAAATTGGTCAGGCAGGATTTCCCCTTAGTGAAGCCATGTTGGCTGTCACCAACCACCTCATTGTTTTTCATGTGCCTTAGCATGCTTTCCAGGAGAATCTGCTCCAAGATCCTGCCAGGCACAGAGGTGAGACTGACTGGTCTGTAGTTCCCTGGGTCTTCCACCTTCCCCTTCTTGAAAATGGGGGTTAAATTTCCCTTTTTTCCAGTCCTTGGGAACTTCACCTGACTGCCATGTTTTTTCAAATATGATGGACAGTGGCTTAGCAACTTCATTCGCCAGCTCCTTCAGGACCCGCGGATGGATTTCATCAGGTCCCATGGACTTGTGCACATTCAGGTTCCTAAGATGGTCTCGAACCTGATCCTCTCCTACAGTGGGCCTAAGGTCTTCATTCTCACAGTCCCTGCATCTGCCTCCCAAGACTTGAGTGGCGTGGCTAGAACACTTGCCAGTGAAGGCTGAGGCAAAGAAGTCATTGAGAACCTCAGCCTTCTCCAAATCCGGGGCATCCAGTTCTCCCGATAGCTTCCAGAGAGAGCCCACGTTATCCCTAGTCTGTTTTTTGTTTGCTACATACCTATAGAAGCCTTTCCTTTTATCTCTGACATCCCTGGCCAGACTCAATTCTAACTGGGCCTTAGCTTTCCTGACCTGATCCCTAGTTTCCGAGACAATGTCTCTGTATTCTTCCCAGGCCGCCTATCCTCACTTCCACCTCCTATAAGCTTCTTTTTTCTTTCTAAACTTTCTCAGCAGCTCCATATCCATCCATGGAGGCCTCCTGGCCATCTTGCCCCATTTCCTCTGTGTTGGGACAAGTTAAAGAAAAATTTTGAAGATTTTGAGATAACACTTACTTAGATCCTATGGGATTCAGGTTGGAGGGGACCTCTGGAGGTCCTTAATGCAGTGTCCTGCTCCAAGATGGGCGAGCTATGAGATCAGACCAGGTTGCACAAGCCTTTATCCAATCAAATCCTGCATTGCATGCCCTCTTGAGGGAAAAGGGTTCTCTTTATAGCCAGTCAAAATCTCTGCTCAGCATTTAAAATTTTATAAGACTTGGAGTAATTATTTTAATAGTCTCATGCTAATATTCAGTATGTGGTAAAAATGAAAAACATAAGTTCAGGTCACTTTTAATACAAAGGACTAATCTGTCCATTCAAAAAATAATGGAGTTATTACTTCATAACATTTCTAGAGGAAACCAAACTAGTTTTCAGAAATACAGCTTACAACTGCAGGTGTGTGTGGTGTGTATGGTGTGTGTGGTTGTTTTCTTGTCTGGTTTTTTGTTTGTTTGTTTGTTTGTTTGTTTTTACGTGGGTAAATGCATAGTAGGCTTAAAAGTACTGAAGAAGAATTTCTTTTCCCACTTCAAGATATGTTAGCTTTGAAAGACAAATTTTTTTTTCTCTTCCTGTGTCTTAGTTATTGGGAAGAAAATGATTTACATGGATTTTTGGATTGGAAATATGAGTTTTAGGTTTTGATACAGACAGACTTTAGAGATCATACTGATGCAGGTATTCAATTTACCGGCACATTTAAAAACAAACAAACAACAAAACAAATTAAGTTCCTCTTGGTCTTAACATGACAGGACCCTTGGGTAGATGCACTGTCACAAACTTGGACAATATCTCAGTCATGTAATTCCTCTTGTAGACTTATTCTCTGTTCACTTCTTTTAAACCTACAACAATCATTGTTTCTGTCTCTGTTTCATTCTGTCACTGTGCATTTCTCCTCCTCTCAGTTCACAGGCAGTCTATAAAATTAATTAGCTTCAAAATTTGTTAGCTGTAGAACACAGAAGCCTGTTTAATAGAGTTTATGCATGTCACCTGGAGAACTACTACAGATGTCCAGCACTTGATTGGCTTTGTACTGTCCTTTAAGCACCAGCAATTAAATTAGATGCTCTTAGTTCTTGAAGAGGAGAAATCCTTTATTTTAATTTATTGTAGCACATGCTTATAGAAATGAGCACTGAACTTGTAAAATAGATTGATTTTGAGTTTATTGTTAAAGCAAAAATTCCTTTTGATACTAGTCAGGGTTAAAATCATTGAATGGAGTAATGATTTTCTTTTTACCTTAGTCAGTAAATAGATTTTATTCTGTTGACTGAAGAAGTTTTTAAATATTGTGTTAAGCTACCAAAATTTAGGTCTCTATGTAAATGCAACTCTCTTATTACCCAAATACCCTGTGATTGTTTAATTGGGCCCAAGAACAGGACATATTGTTCTTATGTTCAAGAAAAATAAGTTTTAACACTACGTGCTTAAGAGTTTCAGGACTTTTTGTAAAAATATCAACAAGAAGTAATGGGGGGGGGGGGATCACTGCTTTTCTCTTCTAACTCTTTATGCATTAGCACTAGCACAGCTGCTATAAAAATCCAAGATAATATTATGATTTTACTGAAAAGATTTGGCCTATATTTAAAAAGTGTTGTTAATCCAGCAAATTAAGTATTAACAATTATTGGGAAAAGAATAGAGAGTCTTATGCCATTGAGTAAGCTAGGCATGATATGCATACACCTTGAATACTTTGTGTCATTCTGACCCTATTATCTGAAAAGGTTTTAGGAGAATTGTAAAGGATTTGGAAAAGAGAAGGAAGGGAATTTCTTCACAAGGAATGCCTAAGTTGAGGACTCTCTTACTTGGAGCAGTCAAATTTTGGGCAAGTCAAATATTATAGTGGTCTACAAACTTACAGATGGTATGGAGGACATATATAAGGAACAGTTGTTCATTTTCTCTTTCAGTACAAGAGCTAGGGACTGCCCAATAAACTTAGCAGAAGAGAGTCTCAAAACAAGGAGAAAGGGAGGCAGCCAGTTATGTAAGAGTTAGTCGATATTGAAACTCCTTGGCAGGTCACTTCATAAAGCTTGACATTTGCATAGGTTGAAAGGTCGGCTGGGCAAGTTCACAGAAGAAATATCCATTCAGAGTTACTAAATACCCAGAAGCACATCAGTCTCAAAAAACAAAACCAAAACCAAACCCAAAAAAACCCCAAACCCAAAACAAAACCACACCACCAAAACTGAGCTCAAAATAGTTGAAGTTAAGGAGAGGTATTGGGATAGCAGAACCTTTGGTCTGGCTCTTGTTGCACTTCTTATGTTCTTATTTTTGTACCAGGCATTGTCTGTCATGCTAATGAACATGCTTTAGAAACTACCTTTAGTACCAAGCCTTTTATCTACCCTTACTCATGCTGTATATGGGATAAAGTAGACATTTTGTGGATAAAGACATGTGTGATCTTCTCAGACTTGTAAAATAATCATTTACAATATACAGAAAGTTAGAAAAGAACGCTATATCCACAATAAAATTTTATTTGCAATCTGTTATTGCTATAATTTATTTCACTTATTTCTGTACAACAGAACTAAAACTTGGTTAATAATTGTAGCTGCTAGCTGTGTTTCACTCCTGGAAGAGGTCTAGTGGCTTCGTATAAATGGCCATAATATATTTTCTGCTGTGTGGCAGGATGCCCCCAACCATGCCTATGCAATTAGTTTTGCTAGTCTTCCTTTTTTCCAGACTCTCTTGCATTAGAGCACTCCAAAAATCATTGCCCTACAAGCTGCTCAAGCTGCTCTGGGTGAATGTCCTTTGAAAAAAGGTTTTATGTACTAGTTGCCATTATTATATTTGCTGTAGCTGGTAAGGACATGTTACTATATCATGGCTTACATTGGAAAAGAAAGCTTTATTCTGGATATCTGTAGAGTAAACCTTGAAAAGTACAAAAAATGTACATAAATACAGATAGTCTTAGAAAGCAGAAAATTACTAAAAAGTCTAAATGTGCCCCTTAAAATCACAAGACTTTAAAACTAATCCTCCGATTTTTGGAATGATTACTTTTTAACAGTGATTTGAAATGGTGTATCTCAAGCGGAGAACTGTCTCAGGTTTTTCATCTTTTCTTTAGAACTATATTTGTTTACAAACTAACTCGCCTATGAGGTACTCGCTTTTCATGTAATTACTATCTTTTGCAATAGCTCTACTATATGCTCAATACAGTGTTGAAGAAAAACCTCTCTGTTGATATATTTTTAATGAACTCAGTTTAAAAAAAAATTAGAAACTCTAAAGATGGAATTTGTGTTGAGAGAATCTTTTATTAAATCATAATCTCAAAATCAGCTTTGTATATATGTCCTAAATGCATCAATAATACTACTGATTATAGTCAATTTGCAATTGCTATTCTAATGTTACATTGCCAAAATTGATGAAGATATAAATGACAGCCTTAAAAAAATTGTTTCATAATAAAATTTATTTTTACTATTCTGACTGCATTTGCAATTTAGAAAAAGTAGTATTTAAATGTTTCACCTACAGTGCAGTTATTTAAGATATTTAATTTCATAAAAATTGGGAGAATTAGAACTTGAGCAGTAATAGTTTTTCTAGCTATAACTCATTTTCATTTATGCACCCAATTTAAGTATCAGAAGAAAGTCCAATAGAGCCAGACTTTAGTCTGATTGGGTGCATACATAAATCATGTTCCAGAGCATGAAGAAAAAAAAAAGGTAAAAAATTATCAAATTCTAATGAACCAATTATGTTTATCATTGAGCAAGGGTGTATGAAAGGGACAGTCCTTCTTTGAATAGCTTATTGTCAAAGCATATAATAATAAAAAGCAAGTTTCAAAAAGTAAGATTTATTTTCAAACAAGTGAAAAATAAAACCTTCTTTTCAGGGATAAAATATTTGGAAATGTTTTATAAAAATTAGCTCCCAATGATTTGTAGTAGTTAGATCTGTTTCCTCTTAGGACAGAACCAGCTCTTAGGTTTTATTTTGTTTTCTGACAGACAACCTTTTAGATTGAAATTGGTAAATCATAGAATCACAGACTGGTTTGGGTTGGAAGGGACCATAAAACTCATCCAGTTCCAAGCCCCTGCCATGGGCAGGGACACCTTCCACTAGAACAGGTTGCTCAAAGCCCCATCCAACCTGTCTTTGAACACTGCCAGGGATGGGGCAGCCACAGCTTCTCTGGGCAACCTGTGCCAGTGCCTCACCACCCTCACAGGGAAGAACTTCTTCCTAATGTCTCATCTAAATCTCCCCTCTATCAGTTTAAAGCCATTCCCCCTTGTCCTGTCCCTACATGCCCTTGTAAAAAAGGCCCTCTCCAGCTTTCTTGTAGGCCCCCTTTAACTACTGGAAGGCCGCTCTAAGGTCTCCCCTGAGCCTTCTCTTCTCCAGACCGATTACCCTTTCGGTAAAGAAATTTTTCCTAATATCCAGTCTAAGCCTTTCCTGGTGCAGCTTGATGCCATTTCCTCTTGTCCTATCACTTGTTACTTGGGAAAAGAAACCAGCCACCTCCTTGCTCTATCTTCCTTTCAGGTAGTTGTAGAGAGCGATAAGGTCCCCCCGAGCCTTCTCTTCTCCAGACTAAACACCTCAAGTTCCCTCAGCCATTCCTCATAAGACTTGTGCTCTAGGCCCTTCACCAGCTTCATTGCTCTTCTCTGGACCTGCTCCAGCAACTCAATATCTCTCTTGTAGTGAGGGGCCCAGAACCGAACACAGGATTTGAAGTGTGGCCTCACCAGTGCTGAGTACAGGGGGATGATCACTTCCCTAGTCCTGCTGGCCACACTATTTCTGGTACAGGCCAGGATGATGTTGGCCTTCTTGGCTGCCTGGGCACAAGCTGGATCATGTTCAGCTGGCTTTCAATCAGCACACCCAGGTCCTTTTCCGCAGGCAGTTTTCCAGCCACTCTTCCCCAAGCCTGTAGCATTGCATGGGGTTGTTGCGGCCCACATGCAGGACCCGGTACTTTGCCTTGTTGAACCTCATACAATTTGCCACAGCCCATCAACCCAGCCTGTCCAGATCCCTCTGCAGAGCTTTCCTATCTTCCAGCAGGTCAACACTCCCACCCAATTTGGTGTCATCTGCAAATTTACTGAGGGTGCACTCGATCCCCTCATCCAAATCATCTATACAAATTTTAAACAACACTGTCCCTAATATCAAGCCCTGAGGGACACCACTAGTGTCTGGTTGCCAACAAGATGTGACACCATTCATCACCACTCTTTGGGCTCTGCCATCCAGCCAGTTTTTAACCCAGTGAAGAATACACCAGGCCATGAGCAGCCAGTTTCTCCAGGAGAATGCTGTGGGAGACAGTGTCAAATGCTTTACTAAAGTCCAAATAAACAATGTCTGCAGCCTTTCCCTCATCAATCAGGCAGGTCACGCTGTCGTAGAAGGAGATCAGGTTGCTCAAGCAGGACCTGCCCTTCATGAACCCATGCTGCCTGGACCTGCTCCCCCCGTTTTCCTGCATGTGCTGTGTGATCTCACTTAGGATGATCTGCTCCATGACCTTCCCTGGCACTGAGATCAGGCTGGTAGGCCTGTAGTTTCCGGGGTCCTCCTTCCTGCACTTTCTGTAGAGAGGCATCATGTTGGCCAACCTCCAATCCTCTGGGACCTGCCCACTGGACCAGGACTGCTGATCAGTGACGGAGAGTGGATTATCAAGCTCCTCTGCCATCTCCTTCAGCACTCTTGGGTGTAACCCATCCGGCCCTGTCCTGGGTTCAGCTATAGCAGTCATTTTTTCTCCTTCTTAGTAGCTGGTGCAGTGCCGTGTTTTTGACTTTCAGCCTGGGAACAACGCTGATAACACCGATGTTTTTAGTTGTTCCTAAGTAATGTTTACTCTGACCAAGGACTTTCTCAGTCTCATGCTCTGACAGCGAGGAGGGGAAGCTGGGAGGAAGCAGAGACAGGACACCTGACCCAAACTAGCCAAAGGGGTATTCCATACCACGGCACATCATGCCTAGTATATAAACTGGGGGGAGTTACCCGGAAGGCCCAGATCACTGCTCGGGTCGGCCTGGGGATCGGTCGGCAGGTAGTAAGCAATTGTATCCTCTCCCCTTGTTATTTTCCTTATCATTATTATTATTATTGGTGCTAGCAGTAGTGGTTTTGTATTATACCTTAGTTACGGGACTGCTCTTATCTCAACCCGTGGGAGTTACATTCTTTTGATTCTCCTCCCCATCCCTCCAGGAGCAGGGGGATGAAGAAGGGGGGGGAGCGAGAGAGCAGCTGCGTGGTTCCATGTTACCGGCTGGGCTCAAACCACGACATAGACTTGTATACGTCTAAGTGGAGCAGGAGGTCTCTAACCATTTCTTCCTGAACTATGGGGACCTCAATCAGCTCCCTACCTCTGTCATCCAACTAAGGGAACTGAGTACCCTGAGGATGGCTGTTGTGACTATTAAAGACTGAGGCAAATGCAGCATTAAGTGCCTCAGCCTTTTCCTCATCCTTGGTCACAAGGTTTCCCCTAGTATCCAGCAGAGAATGGAGGTTCTCCTTTTATTGCTAATATATTTGTAAAAATATTTTTATTATTTTTTATGGCAGTGGCCAGATTTAGTTCCACCTGTGCCTTTGCCTTTCTAATTTTCTCCCTGCATAACCTAGCGATATCCTTGTACTCCTCATGGGTTGGCTCAACAGTCACTTCTTCCACAGGTGATAGATTCTCTTTTTTTTTTTTTTCCTGAGTTCCAGCAATATCTCCCTGTTCAACCAGGCTGGTCTTCTTCCCCACCAGTTTGACTTTTGGTGCATGGGGACTTCCTGCTCCTGCACCTTGAAGATTTCATTCTTGAAGAGTGTCCAGCCTTCCTGGACCCCTTTGTCATTTAGTAATGTTTCCCACGAGACTCTCAACCAGCGTCCTAAACAGGCCCAAGTCAGCCCTCCGGAAGTCTATGGTGGCGGTTTTGCTGATCTTCTTCTTGACGCAACCCCACCACCTCTTTTTCCTTGCCTATCCCTTCTGAAGATCCTGTAGTCATCCACTGCAGCACTCTGTCGTGGTTTAAGCCCAGTCAGTAACTCAGAACCACGCAGCCACTTGCTCACTCCCCCTGCTTCTTCCCCCCTGCTCCCAGAGGGATGGGGAGGAGAATCGAAAGAATGTAACTCCCACGGGTTGAGATAAGGACAGTCCAGTAACTAAGGTATAATACAAAACTACTACTACCACCACCAATAATAATAATGATAATGGAAATAACAAGGGGAGAGAATATAAAACTAAAAGGGGAAAAGGAAAAGAAAACAAGAAACACAAGTGATGCACAATACAATTGCTCACCACTTGCTGACCGATCCCCAGGCCGACCCGAGCAGCGATCTGGGCCTTCCAGGTAACTCCCCCCAGTTTATATACTGGGCATGATGTGCTGTGGTATGGAATACCCCTTTGGCTAGTTTGGGTCAGGTGTCCTGTCTCTGCTTCCTCCCAGCTTCTAGTGCCCCTCCTCACTGTCAGAGCATGAGACTGAGAAAGTCCTTGATTGGAGTAAACATTACTTAGCAACAACTAAAAACACTGGTGTGTTATCAGCATTGTTCTCAGGCTAAAGTCGAAACCACAGCACTGCACCAGCTACTAAGAAGGAGAAAAATGACTGTTACAGCTGAACCCAGGACATACTCCAGTCATGCAAATTGTCCCACCACATTTCTGTGATGTGACTATGTCATGATTTCCCTCCTGCACAATTGGCTTCCAGCTCCTCCTGCTTTTTTCCCTTGCTGCGGGCATTGGCATAGATGCATTTAAGTTGCCTTGTGGATCTGGACTCCACCAGCGGCATGCTACCCTGTGGCTCATGTCTAGTGTGCCTGGTGTGTATCCCCTTCCCCCTTCAAACCTAGTTTAAAACCCTCTCTATGAGCCCTGATAACTCCTGAGCTAGGATTCTTTTTCTCCCTTTGGTACAGGCATACCCTATCTGCTGCCAGCAGGCCTGGTGCCGTGTAAACCAACCCATGGTCAAAACCCCTAAAATTCTGATGGTGACATCAGTCCCAGAGCTAGGAATTAATTTGCGTGATTCTCCTGATGCTTCCATTGTCATTTCTTATGAATGGCAGGTGAGATGAAAAAACTACTCGGGCTCCCAAACCGTGAACCCCAAGGGTCTGAAGTCCTTCTTGAGTCCCCTCAGGCTTCCTCTCCTCATTGCCTACCTGAAAGACTAGTAAAGGATAGTAATCATTAGGCCATACCAGACAAGATTTTTCTGGTGACGTCCCTTACCCTGGCCCCAGGGAGGCAGCAGACTTCCCTGTGAGTTGGTTCAGGTCAACATATTGGGCTCTCTGTTCCTCTCAGGGTGGAGTCACCAATCACAACCACTCTTCTTTTTTTCCTAGTAGAGTTGGTCATGATACAAGGCGCTGTCTGACTCACCCATGGAGACTCTTCTAACCTGGATGATCCTTTATCTACGTCATCATCTTCCTCATTTTCCTGTTCCTCAAGAACCAGGGCCTGGTATCTGTTGTAGAGGGATACTTGGGAAGGTGACATAAGCTGGGGCGCAATACGCTGTTTACTCCGAGGAGTAACCTGCTTCCAACCTCCCCTATCTTCTAGGTCCCCTCCATCTGCCATGGCAAGAGGGTAGGGGATCCTTAATTTCTTTTGTTTTGGGTGGCTGGCTTGCTTTTCTTAGGGATGGTAGGGTACAGCTCCACGAATCAATCTCCTCCTCAGATTCCCTTATACTCCTTAGCCTTTCCACTTCTTCCGGTAGCTCTGCCACCATGCAGAGCAAATCATCAACCTGGTCACATCTTGCACAGCTACTATCCAACATCACCGACAGGCTCTGGCACTCACTACAGCCAGACACCTGGACGGTTTCATGTTTTTGAGGGACCTCTGTCTGGTTCATCATATCCTTTCTGGCCAGCAGAGAGGACTTTGTTTTCTTTGCTTTCTGCTGAGAGGATACCATTCTTGAGCACCTACTCAATGACCACTGGCTGAACTTAACTCTTGAGCTTGCTGGGCTTCAATGTCCTCCCCGCTTGCCCTGCCTGCGCAAACTGCTGGAAACTGCCATGCCATGCCCCGTTTATGCCATGCCCTGACTGATGCTCCACGCCCTGTTTGCCCGCTCTGTTCGCTGCACTTCTGGTTGCCTGCTGGCAGCAGAAGGGGTGCACACAATTCCCCTGTTCATGTCGCCAACAAAGATGTTGAACAGTGCCAGTCCCAATACTGACCCCTGAGGGACACCACTCGTCACCAGTCTCCACTTGGACATTGAGCCGTTGACCACAACTCTTTGAGTGCAACTATCCAGCCAATTCATTATTCACGAGTGGTCCATCCATCAAATCCATGACTCTCCAATTTAGAGACAAGGATGCCATGTGGGACAGTGTCAAATTCCTTGCACAAGTCCAGGTAGATGTGTCAGTTGCTCTTCCCCTATCCACCAACGCCGTGGCCCCATCGTAGAAGGCCACCAAATTGCTCAGGCATGATTTGCCCTTAGTGAAGCCATGTTGGCTGTCACCAATCACCCCCTCATTGTCCATGTGCCTTAGCATAATTTCCAGGAGGATCTGCTCCATGATCTTTCTGAGCACCAAGGTGAGACTGACCGGCCTGTAATTGGCAGGTCTTGTTTGTTTACCTTTTTTAAAATGGGGGTTATATGTCCCCTTTTCCAGTCACCAGGAACTTCACCAGACTGCCATGACTTCTCAAATATGATGGATAATGGCTTGACAACTAAATATGCTAGCTTCCTCAGGAGCTGTGGATGTGTCTCATCATGTCCCAGGGAATTGTATTCCCATGGACTCGTATTCCCATGGACTCCTGCAGTATTTTTTATATATATGTATATATATAAAGTGAAGTATGTGTTCAACCATCTCAAAGATATGAAGAGCTTTATGTCCAGTTCTACCTATTTATTGGCTTTGTCTTGCCCGAATTTTCTTACATTCATGTGCTTTTTACGTTTATATTCCAGCCATCTTGGTAGGTTTTACCTTCAAAAGCCTCGGTTATTTCTGTCTATATCTATCAGAAACATTACTCAGGCATAATGGAGAGGTAGCTATCAGGTGATTTTTATAGTAGGTTTATGTGTTTATAAGTAGCTTGTCTTTCATAATGGTTTTGAACAGTTTGCATTTCTAACAAGAGTTTTCATGCTTTTTTCATTTATCATACTTGAATAACCCACAGTGTATATTTTACCACTATTAGAACAGCTTTTTGAATTGTAATACAAATACACTTCAGAAAGTTTTAAACGGCCTAGAGCTCTGTCCTGGGTTCAGCTATAGCAGTCATTTTTCTCCTTCTTAGTAGCTGGTGCAGTGCTGTGTCTTTTAACTTTCAGCCTGGGAACAACGCTGATAACACTGATGTTTTTAGTTGTTGCTAAGTAATGTTTATTCCAACCAAGGACTTTCTCAGTCTCATGCTTTGCCAGGGAGGAGGGGAAGCTGGGAGGAAGCAGAGAAAGGACACCTGACCCAAACTAGCCAAAGGGGTATTCCACACCACAGCACGTCATGCCCAGTATATAAACTGGGGGGAGCTACCCGGAAGGCCAGATCACTGCTCGGGTTGGGCTGGGTATCGGTCGGCGGGTGGTGAGCAATTGTATCCTCTCCCCTTGTTATTTCCCTTATCGTTATTATCATTGGTGGTAGCAGTAGTGGTTTTGTGTTATACCTTAGTTACTGGACTGTTCTTATCTCAACCCGTGGGAGTTACATTCTTCCCATTCTCCTCCCCATCCCTCCGGGAGCGGGGGGAGGAAGAAGGGGGGGAGTGAGCGAGCAGCTGCGTGGTTCCGAGTTACCGGCTGGGCTCAAACCACGACAGTTCTTTGTGGCGCCCAACGTGAGGCACGAAGGGTTGAGATAACGACAGATCTGACCAGAGTGTGTCTAATCATATTTGTGATAAGCATTCATTGTTACTACTCGTCACAATGGTGATTATTTGGCTCTCAGACTCGTTGCGCTTGATCTCAGAGTTTCAGCATGTTGTACCTTACTTACAGCCACTATTTGCTGTTTTAGCGTTTATCGGCTGGGGGGCCTGGGCTAAGGTTCTTGTTCCACTGTACTTCATGGTAATGACTTGTAATACAATAGACTCATTGATCATGAAACTGGTCTGGTTTGTGCTTCCAGCGTGGCCATCCCCTCTATACTTTGGGAGGTATATAATGAAATATTTTAGCAATTGCATATCTTTTTTTTTCTCCTCGGGGGGTCAACCTACGAAGGAGGCATTCCCTTACACCCCCCGTTCCCCCACCAGCCCATTTGCAACAGCATTTGAGAGTTCTGAAGGTTTCGGATGGCCTTTGAATACCCTTGAGACCTGCCTGCTGATTGTGCTGGGGATCAGCATGTTGGCAAACATACGGAGTATGTTTTACCCACGGCCATCCCGCCCTGGGAACACCCTATTTCGTCTGATCTCCAAAGTTAAGCAGTATCGGGTTCAAATCTGGTCTAGGGTTAGACGACGATGTAGGAGGACCACCAAGAGATTTTCCCTGAGGCTGGACAGTCATGAGTGGCAGGGTGTGTGGGATAGTATGGGCAAGTATCTAGGCCAGTGGGCCCCTCCAGTGCTTTGGAACTTCACCCCTGAACAAGTGCAACATCCGGAAAAACTAGTAAAACACTGAAACGAGGTGTGCTGTCGTCCTGGTTATACCAGGGAGGGACAAATCATGGCAACGTGCTGGGGCTTGGCCTACGCCTACAGAGCCCTGCTCAACACTATCCAGCACCTTCAAAGGGAAAAAAATGTCTCTGGATCTGATGGCAAAGCAACAGACAACGCAGCTACTCCAACTCCAAGCACAATAGCTACTCAAACCCTGACCACAACAATCAACGCAGCTACTCCAAGCACCACAGTTACACCAACCCCAGAGACAAGCACAGCAGCTACTCAAACCCCGACAGCAACAGACAATGCGGCTACTCCAAGCACCGCGGCTACACCAACTCCAGTGAGAAGCACAGCAGCTACTCAAACCCTGACAGCAACAGACAATGCGGCTACTCCAAGCACCGCGGCTACACCAACCACAGTGACAAGCACAGCAGCTACTCAAACCCCCGCAACAGACATTGCAGCCACTCCAATCCTAGTGGCAGACACTGCAGCCACTCCAACCACAGTGACAAACACTGCAGCTAAACCAAATGGCCAGTTTGTGACAATGTCTGTTGCCCCTGTAAGCAAAAGCAAATGAGAGGCACAAAGAGCAACCCGTGAAGCAAAGAAAGATGAAGACCCAATGCCATTACTACACAGAACAGCATCTGAACAAGAGTTACTACTACGTGGATCAGAGGAAGAGGAAGAAGAAGAAGAGGTCACTTCTCGACCCCGGACCTCAACCGAAATGAGGAATATGCGAAAAGATTTCACCCGTCTTCCAGGGGAGCACACTGTCACCTGGTTGCTCCGATGCTGGGACAATGGGGCCGACGGTCACAAACTAGAAGGCAGGGAAGCCAAGCAGCTGGGATCACTTGCTAGGGAAGGAGGAATTGACAAAGCGATTGCAAGAGAGAAGTGAGCCCTCAGCCTTTGGAGGCGGCTCCTGGCAGCTGTGAAGGAAAGGTTTCCCTACAAAGACGATATTACGAGTGGCTCAGCCAACTGGACCACGATAGAGAAAGGCATCCAGTCCCTGAGGGAATCAGCCATTCTAGAGATGATCTATCATAGGCCGGATGCCAGGAACACATCCGTAGATCCAGATGAAGTCGAATGTACACGACCCATGTGGCGGAAACTTACACGGAGTGCTCCATCATCATATGCCCACACATTGGCATCAATGACCTGGAATGACAGAATATCACCAACAGGGGATTGCCTGATTCGTCAACTCCGAGAGTTCGAAGACAATCTCACCCCTTCCATCATTTCATCTGTGGAAAAACTGTCCCAGGAGTTCAAACAATTGAGAGACGATTTCTCCGATCTATCCAGCTCCCCACGTGTACCAACCCATGTCTCAACTTTTAACAGAAGGCGCCCTACTGCTCGAGAAAGAAACTATAGGAGGTACACGCCACGGGCCACCCTATGGTTTTACCAGCGGGATCACAGAGAAGACATGAGAAAGTGGGATGGAAAACCTACCTCAGTTCTGGAGCAACGGGTGCGTGAATTGAAAAGGAAAACAACGGTCAGTGATGATCCTCCCAGGAAAGCTGCTGCTCCAGTCTCTGGCGAGCAGTTTCCCAGATGGAGTGGAAGAGCTGATTTTACTCCAGCTCCTGTGATAAGGAATACTAATCCCTTTCTACAAGACATAAGTGGACAATCTTATGATCACTATTAGAGGGGCCCTGCCTCCAGCCAGGTGGAGGAGAGGGACAATCGGGTTTACTGGACTCTGTGGATCAGATGGCCTGGCACATCAGTCCCACAGAAGTATAAGGCTCTAGGAGATACCGGTGCACAGTGTACCCTGATGCCATCAAGGTATCAAGGGGTGGAACCCATTTATATTTCTGGAGTGACAGGAGGATCCCAAGAGCTGACTGTACTGGAGGCCGAAATCAGCCTGACTGGGAAGGAGTGGCAAAAGCACCCCATTGTGACTGGTCCAGGGGCTCCATGCATCCTTGGCATAGACTGTCTCAGGAGAAGGAACTTCAAAGAGCCAAAAGGGTACCGATGGGCTTTTGGTATCTCTGCCTTGGAGACAGAGGAAATTAAGCAGCTGTCCACCTTGCCCGGTCTCTCAGAGGATCCTTCTGTTGTGGGGTTGCTGAAGGTCGAAGAACAACAAGTGCCAATCGCGACCACAAAAGTGCACCGGTGGCAATATCGCACCAACCGAGACTCCTTGATTCCCATCCATAAGCTGATCCGCAGACTGGAGAGCCAAGGAGTGATCAGCAGGACCCGCTCACCCTTTAATAGCCCCATATGGCCAGTGCAAAAGTCTAACGGAGAGTGGAGACTAACAGTAGACTGTCGTGGCCTGAACGAAGTCACACCACCATTGAGTGCTGCCGTACCGGACATGCTAGAACTTCAATATGAACTGGAGTCAAAGGCAGCCAAGTGGGATGCCACAATTGATATTGCCAATGCATTTTTCTCAATCCCTTTGGCAGCAGAATGCAGGCCAGAGTTTGCTTTCACTTGGAGGGGCGTCCAGTACACTTGGAAATGAGTGCCCCAGGGGTGGAAACACAGCCCTACCATCTGCCATGGATTGATCCAGACTGCACTGGAACAGGGGCAAGCTCCAGAACACCTGCAATACATCGATGACATCATCGTGTGGGGTGATACAGAGGAAGAAGTTTTTGAGAAAGGGAGGAAAGTAGTCCAAATCCTGCTGAAGGCCGGTTTTGCCATAAAATGGAGTAAGGTCAAGGGACCTGCACAGGAGATTCAATTTTTGGGAATAAAATGGCAAGATGGACGTCGCCAGATCCCCACAGACGTGATCAACATATAACAGCAATGTCTCCACCAACTAACAAGAAAGAAACACAAGCTTTCTTAGGTGTTGTGGGGTTCTGGAGAATGCACATCCCAAATTACAGTTTCATTGTAAGCCCTCTCTATCACGTGACCCGGAAGAAGAATGATTTCAAATGGGGCCCTGAGCAACAACAAGCCTTTGAACAAATTAAACGAGAGAGAGAGTTCATGCAGTAGCCCTTGGACCAGTCTGGACCGGGCAAGATGTGAAAAATGTGCTCTATACCGCAGCTGGGGAGAATCGTCCTACCGGGAGCCTCTGGCAGAAAGCTCCAGGGGATACTCGAGGTCGACCCCTTGGCTTCTGGAGTCGGGGATATAAAGGATCCGAGGCCACCTATACTCCCACTGAAAAAGAGATACTGGCAGCCTATGAAGGGGCTCGAGCTGCTTCAGAAATGATTGGAACTGAAGCGCAGCTCCTCCTGGCACCCTAGTTGCTCGTGCTGGGCTGGATGTTCAAAGGCAGGGTCTCCTCTACACATCATGCAACTGATGCTACATGGAGGAAGTGGGCCGCACTAATTACACAGTGATCTCAAATAGGAAATCCCAGTCGTCCAGGAATTCTAGAAGTCATCATGGACTGGCCAGAGGACAAAGATTTTGGGATGTCACCAGAAGAGGAGGTGATGCGTGCTAAAGAGGCCCCACCATATAATGAACTGTCAGA
This sequence comes from Strigops habroptila, assembly GCF_004027225.2. Lineage (NCBI taxonomy): Eukaryota > Metazoa > Chordata > Aves > Psittaciformes > Psittacidae > Strigops > Strigops habroptila. The sequence continues at coordinate 16,573,061 of NC_044301.2, forward strand.
GAGTGAAAAGCAATATGCCTTGTTTACTGATGGGTCCTGCCCTATTGTGGGAAAGCATCCAAGATGGAAGGCAGCTGTGTGGAGTCCCCTGTGACAAGCTGCAGAAAATGCTGAAGGAGAGGGTGAATTGAGTCAGTTCGCAGAGGTGAAAGCCATCCAGCTGGCCTTGGACATTGCTGAACGAGAAACATGGCCAGTACTTTCTATCTCTACTGACTCATGGATGGCGGCAAATGCCCTGTGGGGGTGGTTGCAGCAATGGAAGCAGAGCAACTGGCAACGCAGAAGTAAACCCATCTGGGCTGCTGCATTGTGGCAAGATATCGCTGCCCGAGTGCAGAACCTGGTGGTGAAGGTACGCCACGTAGATGCTCATGTACCCAAGAGTCGGGCCACTGAGGAGCTCCAGAACAACCAGCAAGTGGATAAAGCTGCTAAGATTGGAGTGGCTCAGATGGACTTAGATTGGCAACATAAGGGTGAATTATTTTTAGCCCGGTGGGCCCAGGATACCTCAGGCCACCAAGGCAGAGATGCAACATATAGATGGGCTCGTGATCGAGGGGTGGACTTAACGATGGACACTATTGCCCAGGTTATTCACAAATGTGAAACCTGTGCTGCAATTAAGCAAGCGAAACGATTAAAGCCTCTCTGGTATGGAGGACAATGGCTGAAGTACAAGTATGGGGAGGCCTGGCAGATTGACTATATCACACTCCCACCGCCCCGCCAAGGCAAGCGCCATGTGCTTGCCATGGTGGAAGCAACCACCGGCTGGCTGGAAACATACGCTGTGCCCCACGCCACTGCCCGGAACACTATCCTGGGCCTTGAGAAACAAGTCTTGTGGCGACACGGCACCCCAGAGAGAATTGAGTCAGACAATGGGACTCATTTCCGGAACAACCTTATAGACACTTGGGCCAAAGAGCATGGCACTGAGTGGCTATATCACATCCCCTACCATGCACCAGCCTCTGGGAAAATCGAACGGTACAAGGGGCTGTTAAAAACTACACTGAGAGCAATGGGTGGTGGGACTTTCAAACACTGGGATACACATTTACCAAAAAGCCACCTGGTTGGTCAACACCAGGGGATCTGCCAACAGGGCTGGCCCAGCCCAATCAGAACTTTTATGTACTGTAGATGGGGATAAAGTTCCTGTGGTGCACGTAAAGAATTTGTTGGGGAAGACAGTCTGGGTTATTCCTGCTTCAGGGAAAGGCAAACCCACTCGTGGGGTTGCTTTTCGTCAGGGACCTGGATATACTTGGTGGGTAATGCGGGAAGATGGGGAAGTCCGATGTGTACCTCAAGGGGATTTAATCTTGGGGGAAAACAGCCAATGAACTCAAATGTACGCTGTTGCCTGCTCTATAACTCTTTTACAGCCCACCAGCTAGATATCTTCAGGTCGGCAGCAACTGACCCTGACTTCCCTCCGATCATCACCTCAACAAAGAATGAATTTTGAGGAAACCAGACGAGCTCAGCAGTGACCAGACGAGTTCGGCGGTGTCATCAGCAGGCAACAACCCAACACTACACACCGTCCCTCCTGCCCTGAAAGACTATTACAAGGGATGGAGCCTGACATCATGGACTGGATGAATTCAGCAATTTTATAGGGATTGGTCCATGGACTAGGGAATGATATCTCTCTCTTTGTGTGTGGGTGTATATATGTGTGTATATACGGGACAGGGGCGATGGTGTGTTGAGAGATGTGGGATCTGAGCATGACCTGAATGGTATGGAAGTAGGGGTGGATGCTGTCCTGGGTTCAGCTCTAGCAGTCATTTTTCTCCTTCTTAGTAGCTGGTGCAGTGCTTTCTACTTTAGTCTGAGAACAGTGCTGATAACACGCCAATGTTTTTAATTCTTGCTAAGGTATTGTTTATTCCAATCAAGGACTTTCTCAGTCTCATGCTCTGCCAGTGAGGAGGGGCACGTTCTGCTTGCAGGAAGCAGAGACAGGACACCCGACCCAAACCAGCCAAAGGGGTATTCCTTACTGCAGCACGTCATGCCCAGTCTATAAACTGGGGGGAGTTACCCGGAAGGCCCAGATCGCTGCTCCTGTCAGGCTTAGTATCTGTTGGCCGGTGGTGAGCAGTTGTATTCTCTCCCCTTGTTATTTCCCTTATCATTATTATTATTGGTCATAGTAGTAATAGTTTTGTATTACACCTTAGTTACTGGACGGTTCTTATCTCAACCCGTGGGATTTACATTCTTTCACTTCTCCTCCTCATGCCTCCGGGAGCAGGGGGAGGAAGAAGTGGGGGGAGTGAGCGAGCAGCTGCCTGGTGCTAAGTTGCCAGCTGGGCTTAAACCATGACAGAGTGCCACCAGGGATGGCACAGGCACACCATGCTCTGCCCCACCACTGCAGGCTGTCCCTGCTGTGCTGTGGCTATACCTACCTGCTGTCCTGACCCCAGGGGTGATGGTGGCCATGTCAGCATGCAGTGTCCCCCACCGGTGCACACCTGGCAGCCCGGCTTCATTAGACATATTTCTGTACACACTTATACACATGGTTCCCTTGGTAGCTTCATCCTCGCCTCCAGTGCTGTCTCTTTGCAGGGTCTGGTCTGAAGTGGGGGGCACACACACATTTCCTAAGTTGCCCAGGGCCGTGCCCAGGGCCAAGCCCAGCCATGCTGTAGCACTTTCCACATCCGTGTAGTGTCTACCTGCGGGCAGAGCCCCCTGCAGCCCCCTGGCCAGGGCAGGGCCATGCACCTTCCCCTTGCCTCAGTTTCCCTGCAGCATTGGCCCTGGCTACAGCAGGGGCAGAGGTAGGGGCACTGCATGCACCATAGTTCTGGGGGGGACTGGACCCCTGCCAGCACCATGCTCCTTCCACAGGGTCCTCGGCCCAGTATGCACGGTACCCCCAACCTGGGGTGATGTTTGGGGATACTGGAGGGACCTCTGGATGCCAAAGCTGCCCCAGTGGATCTTCCTGGGGTCCTGATCACCCCAACCCCTGCCAAGGGTGGGGTGCTGGGCATCGGTTCCCGGTCTCCCATCCCCTGCAGCCCCCCCGAGCGGTTGTGGGGGGCAATGGAGGGGCTTTACTTGATGTGCTTGGCAGCGTGCGAGGAGCAGTAATACTTGTGGGCGATGAAGGTGGAGAGACTGCTGAACTTCATGTTGCAGAGGCGACAGTACCTGTGGTTGCCGTTCGGCACAGGGCTCGGCACAACCTTGGCTGGGGGGCTTTGCACCCCCCGTCTGTGTAGGTGGGGGGTGTGGGGGGCTTGCGGGTGGCTTCCCGCAATCCCTCAGGGGCTCCAGGCAAAGCAGGGGGCCAGGATGAGGCAGGGGGCTGGGGGCTGCTGCTGCCATCCCAACCCTCCTTGCCATTGAAGCTGTCCCAGTGGAGACGGGCCAGGAAGAGGTGGGGGTGACGCCATGGGCAGCGGGGGCTCGGGTGTCCTGCCAGCACCGGGAACTGGGGCATCAGGGAGCCCCTGCCCGGCCATCACCAGCTTGGCCATGAAGAGCCCATGGGCATTACGGAAGTGCTCGAGGAGGTCGCCCTTGATTGCCCCTTTGAGGGGACAGTAGGGACAAGCAGAGAGGGGTCCTTTTGCTCCTGGGGGTGGCAGGGGACCTTTGGGGTGATGCTGCAGCAAGTCCACCCCAGGGTAGGGGATGCCGGGACTCCCTCTTGGAGCTGCCCTCACCTGCACACCTTCGGGGTTCCCATCGCCGGGGCTGCTGGGGCTGTGCCAACCCTTGATGAGGGCAGGCATAGCCCCCTTCATCTTCTGGAGGTGCTTGAAGGTGTGGGGCTGCAGTGGGGTGGCTGGACACTGGTACTTCTTGTGGGCCAGGTAGATGTTGAGGCTGTTGAAGCTGATGTGGCAGGCGGTGCATTCGTGGTAGTCGGCCAAAGGCAGCAGCAGTGCTGATGCTGGTTCACCCTGCCACTGCGGCTTCTTGCTCAGGTTGATGGGACCATCAGCATCTGGGCTGGAGCGGGGCGATGGGGCAGCCCCCGCTGGGTCAGGGGCCAGCAGTGGTGGGTCGGGGGCTGGCAGGGGTTCAGTGGGGTGGTGAGCAGCTCCATGGATCTCACAGAGCTTGCGACGCTTACGGGTACGGAGGGGCTGGGGCAGGAAGGGGACTTTGGGGGCAGTGGGGCGGTGGAAGGGGGGATCATGGTGAGAGGCGCAGTAGAAATGCTTGTGCACCATGTAGGTCTTGTGGTGGCTGAAGCAGATGTTGCACACCTTGCACACCATCTTGCTGGGGTCCTCCTCCTCTGCCGAGCTGTTGGGGCTCTGGCTGCCCTCGCTGCACCTCCCTGATCCCCCCTCCACCTTGGGGGACTTTGCTTTACCACCCTCCTCTTCTGCCTTCACCTCTGGCATGGCAGCTGGTGGTGTGGCATCCTGGCTGGTGTCCCCATCCCCCACTGGTGTCCCCTGCCTGTCACCCACTGGTGGAGACAGCAGCATCCCTGGGGCAGGAGGACCATTGTGTGCCCTGGGGGGGCTGTCCTCGGCGAGGTGCTGGCTGGAGCAGTAGAGGCACTTGTGCACATAGTAGCTGTTGATGATGTTGAAGGTGATCTCGCGCTCGAAGCATGTGGCACCCTTGGGTACCAGTGTGCCAGTGTAGATGGTGGGTGGCACTGTGCCGCTGTGGCCCTGCTTCAGCCGGCTATGCACCAGCTCCAACATCTTCACCAGGATCTCCGACGCCTGTGGCACCACCACGGCTTCGTGGCCAAACATGTATTGGGGTAGGAAGATGGTGCTGCTGGCCATGCCTGTCCCTGGCTCACTGGGCACTGGGCTGGAGCCCGGTGTGGGGCTGGCAAGCTCCAACTTGACCTTCACCAAGGGCAGGCTGCGGGGGGACGAGGTCTGGGAGCAGGCATTGGGGTTGCTGCCCCCCTCCCCAGGGCCTCTGCTTTTTGGCACCTCTGCCTCACTCATCGGGCTGCTGGCAGGCTCCTCCTTGATGTGGATGGCCTCTCTGGAGGAGGAAGAAGAGGATGATGATGGCCCTTCCCCATTCTGCAGCTGGGCTGGTGGCAAGAGCTTGCCAGCCCTGGCATCAAGGGGCAAGGCGGGTGGTGCTGGGGGGGCATGGCGTCGGGGCCAAGTGGCAGGGCGGGCAGGGGGCCATACAACGCCATGTGCTGCAGCAGTGCTGGCAGCCCCTTGGGCAGGAATGCTGGCAGGCTGCACTTCTGCAGGGATGCGTTGTTTGTCTGGCTCAGCCCTGCCGAGGGGAGAGAGGCACCGGAGTTACCTGACATCCTGGCACAGGGATGCTCACCCTGTTCCCCGCCTCCCTCCTCGTGGCCACAGCCCTCAGTTGGCAATGCTGGGCTCTGTGTGGGGAGCTGGCATGTGTCCCCCCATGGCTGCAGCCCGTGGTACCCACTGGCGGTGAGGGGTTTGGCCCCAATGAGTACACCTCTCCCTTGGAGCCCAGCTGGCAGATCATGTGGTTGGTGACCAAGTGGCTGTAAAGGATGTCCTTTGTGGTGGAGATGAAGCCACAGCTATGGCAGATGCCTGCAGGGAACGTGGTGCTGGGCTGAGCGGGCAGGATGGCACCTGGTAGGGCAGGCAGAGACCCGTGGGGAGTGGGTCCCTGCCCCCAGGCTGTGCTGGAGGGGACAGGGGTGTCCCCAGGGGGATGCCGGACAATGCTTACTCACGGTTCAGGGTGTCAGTGTGCACTTTCAGGTGACGCTTGCAGTTGGCTTTCATGGTGAAGGCAGACAGGCAGATCAGGCAGACGAATGGCCTCTCTCCTGCAGGATGGACAGACAGGCAGACACATCAGCGCTGAGGGAAAGGGGATGGAGACTGTGGGGACACCCCACAGGGCCTGCTGTGCCACCCAGGAGGGCACTGGCTGTGGGAAGCAGGATGCCCTCTCCATCTTTACAAGGCTGACATGGGGGAAGATCTACAAGTAAGCTGCCCCAAACCAGTAACCCAACTGGGGAAGAACCTCATCTAACTACAACTACATGAAAGGAGGTTGTAGTGAGGTGGGGGTTGGTCTCTTCTCCCAAGTAACAAGTGATAGGACAAGAGGTAACGTGCTCAAGCTGCACCAGGGGAGGTTTAGACTGGATATTAGGAACAATTTCTTCACCAAGAGGGTGATCAGGCATTGGAACAGGCTGCCCAGGGAAGTGGTGGAGTCACCGTCCCTGGAAGTGTTCAAAAACCATAGAATCATAGAATCAACTAGGTTGGAAAAGATCAACAAGTCCAATCATTACCCCAGGACTGCAAAGACCACCACTAAAGCATATCATTGAGGGCCTCATCTACACAAGTACAGGGGGATGATCACTTCCGTGGCCCTGCTGTCTATGCTATTTCTGATACAGGCCAGGATGCTGTTGGCCTTCTTGGCTGCCTGGGCACAAGCTGGCTCATGTTCAGCCAGCCATCAATCAGCACCCCCAGGTCCTTTTCCATGAGCAGCTTTCCAGCTGCTCTTCCCCAAGCCTGTAGTGTTGCATGGGGTTGTTGTGGCCCAAATGCAGGACCTGGCCCTTTGACTTGTTGAACCTCATACCATTGGCCACAGCCCATCAATCCAGCCTGTCCAGATCCCTCTGCAGAGTCTTCCTATCCTTCAGCTGATCAACACTCCCACCCAACTTGGCGTCATCCACAAATTTACCAAGGGTGCACTCAATCCTCTCATCCGGATCATCAATGAAGATATTAAACAACACTGGCCCTAACACCGAGCCCTGAGGGACACCACTAGCGACTAGTCGCCAACTAGATGTGATACCATTTACCACCACTCTTTGGGCTTGGCCATCCATCCAGTTTCCAACCCAGTGAAGAATCCACCTATCCAGGGCACGAGAAGCCAATTTGTCCAGGAGAATGCTGTGGAAGACAGTGTCAAATGCTTTACTTAGGTCCAAAAAGACAATATCCACAGCCTTTCCCTCATCAACCAGGCAGGTCACCTTGTTGTAGAAGGAGATCAGGTTGGTCAAGCAGGACCCGCCCTTCATGAACCCGTGCTGACCGGGCCTGATCCCTACATTTTCCCACACGTGCTTTATGGTCTCACTTAGGATCATCTGCTCCATGACCTTCCCCATCACTGAGGTTAGGTCTTCCTTCCTGCCCTTTCTGTAGAGAAGCATCACATTGGCCAACCTCCAATCCTCTGGGACCTGCCCACTGGACCAGGACTGCTGATCAGTGACAGAGAGTGGCTTAGCAAGCTCCTCTGCCAGCTCCTTCAGCACCCTTGGGTGTAACCAATCTGGCCTCAAATCATCACCCCAACAAAGAATGAAATTTGATGAAACCAGATGAGTTCAGTGGTGTCGTCAGCAGGCAACAATTCAATGCTACACACCGTCTCTCCTGCCCTGAAAGACTGTTACAAGAGATGGAGCCTGGCATCATGGACCGAATGAATTCAGCAAACTTTATAGGGATGTTCCATGGACTAAGGAATGATATCTCTCTCTTTGTGTGTATATATATATATGAGACAAAAAAGTGATGGGATATTGAAAAATATGGGATCTGAGCATGACATGAATGGTATGGAATAAGGGGTGGATACTGTCCTGGGTTCAGCTCTAACAGTTATTTTTCTCCTTCTTAGTAGCTGGTGCAGTGCTGTGTTTTCGACTGTAGTCTAAGAACAGTGCTGATAACACACCGATGTTTTTAGTTGTTGCTAAGTAATGTTTACCCCAATCAAGGACTTTTCAGTCTCTCATGCTCTGCCAGTGAGGAGGGGCACAAGAAGCCGGGAGGAAGCAGAGACAGGACACCTGACCCAAACTAGCCAAAGGGGTATTCCATACCACAGCATGTCATGCCCAGTATATAAACTGGGGGGAGTTACCCAGAAGGCCCAGATTGCTGCTTGGGTCGGGCTGTGTATCGGTTGGTGGGTGGTGGGCAATTGTATTTTGCATCACTTGTGGGTTTTTTTTTTTTCCCTTTCCCCTTTTAGTTTTATATTCTCTCCCCTTGTTATTTCCCTTATCATCATTATTATTGGTGGTGGTGGTAGTAGTTTTGTATTATACCTTAGTTACTGGACTGTTCTTATCTCAACCTGTGGGATTTACATTCTTTCGATTCTCCTCCCCATCCCTCTGGGAGCGGGGGGAAAAGAAGGAGGGGGGAGTGAGCAAGCGGCTGTGTGGTTCTGAATTACCGGCTGGGCTTAAACCATGACACTAGGTTTCCCCTAGTATCCAGCAGAGAATGGAGGTTCTCCTTGGCCCTCCTTTTATTGCTAACATATTTGAAAAAGTACTTTTTATTATCTTTTATGGCAGTGGCCAGATTTAGTTCCATCTGTGCTCTTGCCTTTCTAACTTTCTCCCTACATAACCTAACAACATCCTTGTACTTTTCATGGGGTAACTGTCCCTTCTTCCACAGGTGATAAATTCTCTTTTTTTTTCCTGAGTTCCAGCAATATCTCCCTGTTCAGACAGGCTGGTTTCTTCCCCATCGGTTTGATTTTCCGCACATAGGGACTGCCTGCTACTGCGCCTTAAGGATTTCATTCTTGAAGAGTGTCCAGCCTTCCTGGACCCCTTTGTCCTTCTGTAATGTTTCCCAAGGAATTCTGCCATCCAGCTTCCTGAACAGGCCAAAGTCAGCCCTCCAGAAGTCTAAGGTGGAGGTTTTGCTGACCTTCCCGACTTCTCTAAGGATTGAAAATTCAATCATTTCGTGATCGCTTTGCCCAAGATGGCCTCCAACCATCACATAACCCACCAGTCCTTCTCTGTTTGTGAACAGCAAATCTAGCCAGGCATCTCCCCTAGTTGGCTCACTAACCAGCTGGGTTAGGAAGTTATCTTCCACACCCTCCAAGAACTTCCTGGATTGTTTCTTCTCTGCTGTGTTGTACTTCCAGCAGACATCTGGTAGTTTGAAGTCCCCCACGAGAACAAGGGTAAGCGATTCTGAAACTTCTCCCAGTTGTTTGAAGAACACTTCATCTGTAGCTTCATCATGGCTAGGTGGTCTATAACAGAATCCTACCAGGATATCAGCTTGGTTGGCCTTCCCCCTGATCTTCACCCACAAACATTCAGCCTTCTCACTCACAACATTGAGTTCAAGGCAGCTGATGATGCGCTCCCTGACATACAATGCAACTCCACCACCTCTTTTTCCATGCCTATCCCTTCTGAAGAGCCTGTAGCCATCCATTGCAGCACTCCAATCATACGAATCATTCCACCATGTTTCTGTGATGACAATTATGTCATGATTTCCCTACTGCACAATGGCTTCCAGCTCCTCCTGTTTGTTGCCCATGCCACGGGCATTGGCATAGATGCATTTAAGTTTCCTTGTGGATCTAGACTCCAACAGTGGCATGCTATCCCGTAGCTCATGTCTAGCGAGCCTGGTGTTGCCTCCTTCCCCCTTTGAACCTAGTTTAAAGCCCTCTCTATAAGCCCTGCTAGCTCCTGGGCTAGAATCCTTTTCCCCCTTTGGGATAGGTATACCCCATCTGCCACCAGCAGGCCTGGTGCTGCATAAACTGACCCATGTAGATGAGGCCCTTAGTGACATGGTTTAGTGGTGGCCTTGGCAGTTCTGGGATAACAGTTGGACTTGGTGATCTTAAAGGTCTTTTCCAACCCAGTTGATTCTATGATTCTATAACTGGTCACCGTGCTGCAGCCCCACAGCCTCCCTGCTCCTCCACCCAGCCAGCTCCTGGGGTCCTTGTGTGTGGTTTGGTATCCCCAGGCTGCAGCAGCGTGCTGTGCCATGCCATGCCGTACTGCTGTGGCTCTGCATGTGGATCTCCAGGGAGCTGGCACTGGGCCAGCTTTTCTTGCACTGGGGGAAGGGGCAGACATGCTCATTGGGGTAGGTCTCCTTGGGTTTCTCCTCCAGGGCAGATGAGCCGGTGCTCTGCCAGCTGGCACAGTAGTACATCAGGTGGGCTTGCAGGTTGCGCTTGCTCCGGTACCAGATCCTGCAGTCCTTGCATGGGAAGACATCCTCTGTGGAGGGGAAGTGACAAGGAGGGGACATACATCACTTTCATGACAAGCTGGGGACCTCTGGCACAGTCCTGGCCCCATGGGCTGCACCACGTCCCTCCTCCCCATATTCTCCATCCCTGAGAACTCACTGTTGACCGTGGCCATGGCCAGGATGGCAGCCATGCCTGCCTGCTGTGGCAGCAGCTGGATGTCTGAGTGCAGCACAGCCGGGTACAGTGAGTTGCCAGGCTCCGCTTTCACCGCATGGTGGTTGGGGATGGCTGGCGGCTCTGCCACCACAAAGGCACACAGGACCTCATCCTCCCGCAGGGCACGCGTCATCCGGCACCACAGGGCTTCATCTTGGGGGACACGGAAACGGGGGGACAAGGGGGTGGTTAGCATGGCCCTCCCCATCCTGCTGCTGTGCTGCTGCCTGCATGGACTTGGACTCCCCTGTCCCCTCTGTCCCTATCCTTAGCAAAGCCCGGTGCTTCCTCCTGGTCTGCGTGGAGATGGCAGTGTCTGCCCGTGCCCGAGCGCTGCTCCCACTGGAGCTTGCACCCATGCCTGCACCCATGCCTGCAGTAATGCCCGCACCGACTCTTGCACCAATGCATGCAGTAATGCTCACATTGAGTCTTGCACCAATGCGATGCTTGCACCGAGTCATAGAATCATAGAATGGTTTGGGTTGGAAGGGACCTTCAAAGGTCATCTAGTCCAACCCCCTGCCATAGGCAGGGACACCTTCCACTAGATCAGGTTGCCCAGAACCACATCCAGCCTGGCCTTAAATGTCTCCAGGGATGGTGCATCTACCACCTCTCTGGGCAACCCGTGCCTGTATTTTACCACCCTCATTGTAAAGAATTTCTTCCTTACATCCAGCCTGAATCTCCCCTCTGTTAGTTTAAAACCATCACCCCTCATCCTATCACAACAGGCCCTGCTAAAAAGTCTTTCCCCATCTTATAGGCCCCTTTTAAGAACTGAAAGGCCACAATAAGGTCTCCACAGAGTCTTCTCTTCTCTAGGCTGAACAACCCCAACTCTCCCAGCCTTTCCTCATAGGAGAGGTGCTCCATCCCTCTGATCATTTTTGTGCCCTTCTCTGGACTCTCTCCAAAGGGTCATGCCCCAGCTGCATGTGGTAATGCTTGCACTATTGCTTGCAATGGTATTTGCACAAGCCACTGGAACCCTCCTCATATCCCCTGACAGCCAGACAGCCAGGGAGGGCTGGGACAGGGAACAAGCCCCAGGGATGGTCAGTGGTGTGTCACGAAGGAAGTGGAGGAGCAGATGGAGGGGGACAAGGACCCCTTCCATCACCCAAGCACCAAGGTGGCCAAGCCTGGCCCACCATGGACCCCCTGGGGCATGGGGAGATGTGGCACTGGTACCAACCCTTTCTGTAGATGATAGCATTGGCGTCAGGCTCTCCAAGCATGAGGGGCAGGCAGGACAGCCAGCAGCTCTTGTCCCCCATCACCAGTGTCATGGGTGGGCTCTGTTGAGGGCAGGGAGAGTGGGGTGAGCATTGCTCCCCAAAACGGGATGGGGTTGGGGGGTCACTGTGCTCCCCCTCAGCCCGCACCCAGCTCTGCCTCCCACATCTCTAATGAATATTAATGAGCAGAAAGTGGGGGGAGAAATTAATCTGCCTGATCCTCTGATGGCTGCCGCAGTAACAATATGAAATCTAGTTATTCGTCCTAATATTTCTAAACCCTCCAACTCAGCCTGACAGTGGCAGCCAGTTGTGGCCTTATCACTGCCAGGAGCCGAGTGCCAGCAGCATGATAAACCCCATGCACACACATGTGTGCAGGTGCTCGCACATGCATGTGAACATGCAGCGCCCACACATTGCTGCCGCTGCTGCAGGAACATACCTACCCTTGTGGAAAGTGGCAGGTGGACAATGGGGCTGAGGGCTTAGGGACCTCTCTGCATGGGATGTGGGGATGGGTGCTGGTGGTGGCACATGGGCTGAGCTCCCTCGGGGACTGCGGTGGCCCCTCAGTGTCCTGCACCACAGCTAGGAGGGAGAAGAGGATCCCTGCGGAGCTTTTGAAGATTTGCTCCATGATGGGGGGAACCTGTGGGTACCCTCCAATGGAGGGAGGCCCCTGCAGTGCCCAGGAGCCCTGCAGCACCCCAGGGTGCTCCCAGCACCCCAGGGTGCCCACCCCAGCTCCCTTTGGTGGCCCCAGCCCCTGCGTCAAGCCCTTCCTTGTTCTCCCTGGAACAAACAGGTCAGTGTCTCTGCTCTGCACCAGCCCGATAACCATCAGAAACCCTATCTGCTCCACATCTGACAGGATGGCATTATCAGAACAGCCCCATGCCCTTGCTGTCCCCCACTGTGGGCATCACCCCAGGGCTGGGTGGCTGGGGGGCAGCAGAGCAGGGATAGAATGGGGGGACAGCCACAGGGTGAGCCAGCACATGGAGCTCCAGGGTCCCTTGGCATTCCCAGGCTGGCTTGCACACCTGCTGGAGCAAGGCTGTTTTAGGGGGAGCCCCGTGGGACCAGCTGGGGGGCAGGAAGGCTTCTTCCTCCTCCTCTGCCTTCTCTCCTCCTCCTCCATCAGTGCACCAATGGGCACACATGATGCTCCATGCCACAGAGGCATTAAAGCCACTCAGTGTTCCCAGTTCCCACTGGGATGATCTAATCTCCCACATGGAGACAAAGAGCAGAGCTGGGCAGGATTTGGGGGAGATCCCCTGCACACCCTCCCCTGCTGCCAGCAACAAAGGGACCCGAGGGCGACAGCCCATATCAGGGATGGGGATGCGATTCCTTCCTCACTTCCCTGAGCAGAGATAGGGAGGGAGGCGAGTGGCAGAGGAGAGCAGGGCTGGGAATCGTCAGCCAGGCTCGATAAGGGAGCTGCTGAAATGGGAGCAAAAATATTTAGACAATAAATGAAGTATCAGAAAAAAGCCGTGCATATCTTTAAGAAATCAATCATCCTGTACTGGGTGTCTGGACATACGGCGACAACTGGGAGATAGGGAGCCAAACTGGGCAGATAAGGGTTAATCAAGGATTTAATTCGGCAAAGATAAACAGGCCTGAGCTAAAAAAAAAAAAAAAAAGAGGGAGAGAGGAGGAGGAGGTGGGGATGGAGCCTGGGTGAGATTCTCTGGCCTCAAAGATCCTGGGCTGGAGCTGCCCGCATGTGGCGTGGGGGGATGCAGGGGGAAGAATGTGACTGGAATCCAGTGAGGATCCAGTGCCTACAACACACCCAGGCACACCCCGTCCCTCCCTGGTACCTGCCGTGCTCCTGCCACCAACAGCCACCAGTCTCCCGGTGCCCCACGCTGCATCCTCTCCTGGGCTGCAGGCACTTTCCAGGCACAACTAGAGTCCCTCAGGAGCAAATTTGGGGTGGGAAACCCAAACACCCTCTCCTCTGTGAGGACACATGTGCCACCACCACACAGCCTGCTTGCCTGCAGCCATGTGCAGGAGGGGACGGGAGGAGATGGACAGTATCCTGTCCCCCTGCCTGCTCTGATCTCGGGGTGATGGACAACATATGGCATGGAAACCTCCTGGACATCCAAACCAGGAGATTCCCAGAGGGTCAGGAAAATCCCTTCTAAACCAACTCATCTCCCTAAAATACTTGTTTCCTCAGGACTTTCCTCACCACCGTTCTGCAGCCATGCTCCTTACCATCTCGCCACGCCCCAGCGATGCCGGCTCACTGTGGATGCTGCACTGGAAGGGTCCCCAGGAGAAGCCTTCGGGGAGGCTTCTGCGGGTTTGCACCCACCTCTCCCCATTCTGCATGACCAAATCCAGCTCATCTGTGGGGAGACAGGCACAGCATCACTGTGATGCCCCCCGGCCAGACCCCCAGCCCACGGCAGCTCCAGGTCCCTGGGGATGTGGTCACCCATTTGGAACCAAGAGCTGCTGGTGGGTGCCCCGGTGTCCATGGTGGGCGGGATCCAGCCACTCACCAGCAGGTCCGGGCACAGCACAGGGAGTCCAGGCATGGCACAGTGGTGGAGCGGAAGGAGCATTTCCCATCCCTGCACCCAAAGTTGAAGCAGCTTCAGGGCTTAATGTCTTTGATTATCTGATAAGCCTCTGCTTTAATGGGTTAGATAACATGTTAATATGCTATGAAGGCTGCTCTAAAATGTTTTAACTGTGCCTTTGTCTTTTGGAGTGCAGATAAGATGTCAGGTAACCAATATGCAGATGGATGTATACTGGCTGCCCTTCATTGCACAGCAGAAGGAGCTGGATGCTGCACCCCAAAACCCAAGATGCTCCCTGAGGACAGCAAGCCAAACACCAGGCCACTAGCTAGGCAGGGTGCCCAGGGCACCCATCTGCAGCTGGGAAGGCTCCTAGCACCCCAAAGTGCTCCGGGGCACAAGTGGGGTTCCCCCCGCCACCATGCCAGGGAAAAGAGCCCCCCTAAAGCCACATGCCTGGAGCCCCATCCTTCAAGAGCACCGCAGCAGATACAGCCAGTGCCCAGGTCCCATGGGCAGGGAGGAGGCTGAGCTCGTATGAAAGCAAAATTTATTTCAGAGTTGGGAGCACAGGGAGGATAAAGCAATCCCATGGCTGAAGAGATTGAAATCTGATGTGTTTATTAGCCAGGCTGACATCTGGATCCTCTCAGCACTGGGGTAAGTTAAGGTGAGCAACTGGGTGGTGAGCATGGGTTGGCAGTGCCTGTGATCACCTGTGTCCTACCATCACCCATAGGTCAGCTCCATCCGCCGAGGAAGCCCTGTGCCATCAGGAATGTGTCTCCAATTGTGTCCCAGGGGAGCAACCAGCACCCCTTGGCAAAACCCACTGTCCACCGGGAGGTGGGCTGGAGAAAAGGTCTGCGAAGGTGTTGAAGGTCCCTGAGGACCAGGCTGGTCCCTGTGTTTAGGCATGTGCCACCCTCCATCCCCATGCTGCAGCCTCCAACATGTGCTGGTGAATGAGATGCACTCTGCCCACAGCAACTCTGCCCTGCTGGGGTGCAGGCAGGGCTGCCTGCCTTCCCCTTCCCGTGGCACCTCCTGCCCTCAGTGCCTTCAACCTGGGAGCCCTTGGCGCTGGCTTGGAGCTGGCATGCTCAGAAAGATGCCCCAGCTGCAGGGATCCCGGCTCTGTTTAACCAGGATTTCATCCCCATCAAAGTGGTTTTGGGAGTGAGCACAGCACTGGCTCTGCCTGCCCTGCATCCCTGGCATCCTCCTGCCCAGCACCCCTGTGCCCATGCCCCCACTGGTTCCATCTCAGGATAGGGAGGAGGAGGAGGGCTGGGGCCTTAGAGGAGCCGATGGGATTTATTCCCTGGCACAAATCAATGCTGAGGAGGGGCAGCAGCAGCCTCTCACCCAGCTGGTCCCTGCTGTGAAGGACCAGGGGGGGCAGGCAGGGAGCAGAGCCACCAGGCAGGATGTGGTCGTCAGCGGGGCCTCAGGGCCAAGCAGGGCAGTCAGACCCTTGCACAGTGCCTGTTGCTCCATGTTTCCAACACCTGGCTCCTGGCCGACTCCCGATGTGCTGCCATTTTTCCAGGCTCCCTCTAGCCCCTCTATCACAGTTTCAGCATCCCCCATCACCCCTCCCTGGAGGTGGGAAGCAAATCCCCAAATTCCAAATCCCCAGTGGTGGTGGCTCCCCTCTGGCTTTGCCACCCCATATAGCCTGTCTGCTTTTGGGGAACGGAGCCCAACTGCCAATTTCCCCCCTCCGTGCCCCCCCTTTTGCCCTTCCTTTCCCCCATCTCACTGGTCATCAGCAGCATTTGGGTCAGGAGACCATGTCTCCAAGATAAGAGCATTCGCCTAACACTTCCCATGTCAGCTTATCTCCCCATCGAGAGATTTCAAAGAAAAAGGCTGAGCTGTACTGGAGAGCAAAGATTAATCCTGTTATCACACCACAGCCATGCATGGGGAGATCAATGGCCAGGAAGGCATGGCTGGCACCCAAGTCCTCTGGGACCTGTGGGTCCTGGGTGGGCACCCAGGAAGTGAGGAAGCCTGTGGGGTTGCATGGTGCCAGTGAGGCTTCGCCATGCAAGACAGGATGAACACAGGACCAGGGTGTGATAAACTTCTACAAGAGCCCATCTGCAAGGTGACCCACAGCATGGCCGGGAAAATAAATAGCACCGGGAGTAGTGCTGAACCAGGACAGCTCCTGTGGCCACCCACCTTTGCTCCTGGATGCTCCAGATGTGCGGCTGCATCCAGGCACCCACGTTTACTTTCCCTGCGGGAGTGAGCAGTAGGGAAGGGCAGAGGGGGCCCAGCCGGCCCTGGGCAAACCCACCCATCCCATTCCAAGTGGTTCCTGCACCCTCTTGCCCCAACTGCACTTGTGTGACTTTAATCAAATCCGAATGAACTGGCTCTGCCCCTTGGCGGGGATCCAGGCTTGGAGGTCCCCACAGTGTTTGCAGCTGCCTGGATACTATCTAGATAAATACTGCTATCAGGATGTCACGAGACCACATCCCAGCATCAGCCACACTGTGTGCTGTTCCTATTAATACAGTGCTTTGTGCCTGGCCCTGAGAGCTGCCAGCCCTGGGGGGGGGCACAACACCGGGTACAGCCCTTGCACGAGCCCTGAGGGAGCAGGGATGAACTGGTGGTCTCTGATCCCATCCCAGCATGTGCAGGGTGTCCCCATGGCATGGGAACCCCCAAGGGGGAGGGAGGATGGATCCATCCATCCATCCATCCATCCATCAGTACCCAACCTCCCGAGGCTCTCCCGCTCAGGGAAAGCAGAGCTAGGGAAGTCCTGACTCCCGTGGCAGCCCTGGCCCTGCCGCATGCCCCAGCTGCTGTTTTTAGAAGCAGTGAGTATGCGTCAGAAGGAATAAATCCTGACAACTCAACTAATGAAATGATGTGATGGCACTACTCCGATAAGATGGAGGGAGCCGATTGGGAAGAGTCTTAAGCTGTGAACACGCAGCATCTCCACTCTTCACCTCCACTCACAAAGGGAAATCTCTCCAAAGGGGCTAAGGAGATTATCCTGGCTTTGCCGTCCCGGGTGCTCGAGTAATCAGGGCAGCCTTAGGGATGACAAAGGAACAAGGAGGGTTTCAATTCGAGCCTTGCTGGGCTGCTCCTGCTTAGCCTCGGCCTGGGGTTGCTCTGGCTGACCTGCCACAGGGGGGTAGTTGTGGGAGAGCTGGGCCACTGCTGGCTCTGTCCCCCAGCTTTGGGGTGCAGGGGGACACCCCACTGCCCTGGCATGGCAGGAGCTGAGGGGAGATTTATCACTTCTGCACATCACTTGCCATTTATTGATTTTCTTTTTGACAGAGTACAAAAGCAAATTTTATCAGGCTGAACCCTGCCCCTGGTTAATGGAGGAGCTGTGACCTACCCTGGAGAGCAGAGTGGCACCTCCCAGCACCCAGGGTGGGTGCATGACACCCAGGAGGTGCTGTATCCCAAAAAGGGCCAGGCACCCTGCTCATCAGCTGTGCTGCACAGCTGGCAGGTACTGGCACCGGCTGTGCCATGTGTCACCCCAGGATCGCCCTTCCCTTATGTCCAACATAAGCCAGGGTGCTCTGCCCCAGCAGGATGCGTCCCAATAACATCCCCAGGACATTTGAGTTTGAGGTGTTGCCAAGCCCTGCTGGAATGTGGCCTCGAGGGGATCCCCATCCCCAGAGGGTCCCCATACTGGGAAATAAATGGGAGCTGTGCCCATGGGTATGGGGACAGGAATAAACAGCAGGAGTAACATCAGAAAGTGCTCAGGGAGGCTGGGAAGGAGGAAAAATTCCTGTCTCCCCCAGGGGCCGGCAGGGGTGGCTGGACCCCTGTGCCAGGGACCCCCTGTCCCTGCTCTGTCCCCACTCGTGGGGCTGCTGGGACCCCCCAACTCTGCCCAGGCTGGAACCAAGCAGTGGGTAGGGGTATGCTGGGGGGGCAGGAAGCTGGGAGGGGGGAGGAAGGGGAGTGAAGGAGCCCCCAGAGCTGATGCAGAGGGTAGATATCCCCTCCGGAAAAGAGGAGGAGACCATGGAGGGGGTCACTCCTGCAGCACTGGACAGGAGTGGGGTGGGAGCTTGGCTTTGCACCAAAAACCCACTGGTCCACATCTCCAGTCCAGTGCAGAGTGGCAAGGCAGCGGTGATTGACAGCTCTCAGTCACAGTGAGCCTGGCAGCATCACCCTCAGGGCTCTCACCCCAAGCATACGAGACATTTTTCTCCTTCCCAAGGGAAAGGATTGGGACAGAGGTGAGGCAACACTGCCTGTACCTCTCAACAACCTCCCAGTGCTGCCCGATGCAGGGGTGTCCCTGCCATGTTGTGGGAAAGGCTGGTTCGGGTGTCCCCCCACACTAGCAGTGTCCCCAAACCAGCTTGAGCATCCCTGCACCCCAGCATTGTCCCCAAACTGGTCTGAGCATCCCTGCACCCCAGCAGTGTCCTCAAACTGTCCTGGGCATCCTTCCACCCTGCAGTGTCCCCAGACAGAGGCTGAACTGAGGGCAGGGATACAGACCCCAGCAGGGACAGGGGTCCCCTTCAATGTCCCCAATTCAGGACAGGTGCCACTGCTGGGACAACCTCCATCCTGCTGCCAAACATCCTTCTGCCTTCGGTGCTGGCACATGGCTTTGCCAGACACAAGCCATGCAGGGGGTGGGTTTCAGGGCGCTGGGAGAACCCCCAAACCCCAACTTCTCCCCATTCCCCAGCAATCTAACTCAAACACAACTCTTTGCAATTAAATAAAGCCACAAACAGATGAGATGGCAGTGGGGAGGGTTGGGGACTCAACAAGGTGGAAATCTTGGTGGAGACCCGAATGGTGAAGCTGATGTAGGAAAAGGAGTGAGGGACCCTGGGAGCGACCACTGCTCTTTCAGGGAGGGTGGTGGGACATGGCCGGGGGGCACAAGGCAAAGAACAGCCCTGGGTTTGGCCCTGTCTGCTCCATCCCTTCCCTCTCAGAGGCCTGTTGCTGTCCCCACAGGGACAAAAGCAAAAAGCTTCATCCCACCTTGCAGAAAGGCAAGAGCCATCCGAGCTTCTAAGGGCCTGCAGCCTCCAGGCTGCTCCCAGTGGGGATTCTCCAGTGTCTCATAATGTGGTTCAGCAACCTGTCCCTCAGCAGGGCTCTGCTCTCCTCCAACCCCATCATAACACCACATTCATGGAATTTGTTGGAACTTTTCACCTTAGCTCTCTGGGAAAATTGGCTGGACTTGGTGAGGTTGGCTGGGCAGCACTGGGGTGGGAGGGGACAGCCCCAGGAGGGGAGCCAGAGGCTATGGGTGCTCCCAAAAGTCTCTGCTACCAGCCCCACTCCAGAGCAAACAAAAAGGAGTGGGAAATATGGGCATAGCAGAGAGCCACTGGTGGGGCTGTGGCAAAGGGTCTGGGTGAATTTCAGGAGGATGGACATCCCCTCTCCAGCCTGTCAGAAGATGAAGTGGCTGGGCATGAAGCATGGCCATGCTCCATCCTGGGACCCTGTCAGGAAGCAGAACCGAGCTGGGGTGTCTCGGCACCCCAGCCGAAGGGGTGGCACATCTGTAAAGGTTCCCAAGTTGAGGATTACAGCCTCCAGCTCCCGGGGATTTGCATATCACCCAGGTGAGCTCCAGTGAACAAGGTCATTGCAAAGATAAAACAAAATACTCCTCCTCCCTCGCCAGCCCACGGGGCCAAGGAGCCCCATGACGAGGTCTCGGAACACCACATCCCCATGCTGCCAAGCCTCCAGCACAGTGGTGCACCCAGCAGACAGCAGTTTTGGAGACCCAGAGAGCAAAGCCATAGGGGGGGTGAGCCAGTAGCTGCCCAAAAAGAGCCAGGGGAAGGGGAGACCCCGCAGGGCACGAACAAAGGTGCCTGGAGCAGCTCGCTTGTCCCTCCCCCAATGCTCTGCATCTTTGCAGCTGCCATTGCTGACATCTGGTGGATCCTGCCAGATAAAAAAAAAAAAAAATCAGACTGCTCGGAGTTTCCCTTTTCACCAGCTCCATCCCTGATAAGTGCAGAGCCTGTAGAGCGCCTGATAGATGGGCTACCAGAGTAGTTGGTAGGACAGGAACACCCTATTGCTGCAGCATCACCAGATCGCCATCAACTCCCAGCCATAAAGAAATTAATACCACTCCAATTACCAGAATAGAGATGGGCTGGGAGAAGGCGATAATAAAATCTCTTTTACATAAAGAATGCAAATAACCTGCTCTGGTGAGGGAAGAGGGGGAAGGGGAGGCAGTGTCAGAGTCAAGGCTTCGTGGTCCCTTTTGGGGAACCTGTGGTTGATGGAGCTGCTGGGATATGGGGCTGTGTGGTGCTGGGTACAGGGGAACCCATGGAAGCCCCATCCCCACCGGGATGCCAGCAGTAGAGCGGGGAGCCCGGCAGTGCTGGGGGCAAAGGGCTGGGAAGCAGATAAGGAGGAGCTGGGGAAGGCTTCGCAGCTCCTTCCTGCCCAGCACACAGGAAGGGCTGGGATATCAGTGGGGCCAGCGAGAGCTTCCCCTCAGATGGGGTGGGTGTGAGAGAAACAGGGTTGTTTTTGCAATTGGATGGGATCCAATTGCTAGATTTAGAATGGTGGTTTGGGAGCCAAAGAGGAATGAATGTGGCCAGCCTGTGGACACTACCATTCCTCCATCAGTGGGGGTGTGGACTCCAGCAAATAATCCTAAAGTAGCAAAGGTAATTGAAATTAAAGATTTGAAGTAGACGTTTGAAATAGAAACAGGATATGGAGATACAAATGCCTGGGTAGAATGGGTCAAATATACAGTGAAAAGTTTAAATAGAAGCGATTGCTATGCATGTGCTTCAGGACGACCTACAGCACAGGTAGTCCCTTTTCCATTAGGATGGACTCAAGACTGACAAGGAATGATGTGCATAATTGCACTATACCAGGAGAGGACTGCCTGGGGAAATGAAACCAATAAGTCCCTCTCACTTTTATTCCCTGCTCTAGGGGACAAGGACATCAGGGTGCCTCCTACTTTCTCCGCAGCATCTGGTAACAATACAGTTTGTCTCTCACGACAGGGTGTGAATGCTACCACGTATCTAGGAGAATGAGAGACGTGCAGATCTACTAAATGTGACTGAGGACGATGCAGGAAACTACTCAGCTATAAAAACTCCCAGAGCAGAATTATGGTGGTACTGTAGGGGAAAATACTAAGGTCTACACTTTCTCTGAACTGGAAGGGCACCTGTGCAACTGTTCAATTGGCAATTCCATTTACCCTGGCATTTGAGAGGGAAACAAACTCCTCAGAGCATAAAGAGAAATATTTTAGGAACAGACTTTGATGAAAGAATCTATATTGATTTAATTGGAGTCCCTCGAGGAGTTCCTGACTAACACAAAACTAGGAATCAAATAGCAATAGGGTTTGAATCTTTTTTCTTTTTTTTTTTTTTTTTTTTTTTGTGTTTTGGTAGATTACAATCAATAAAAATGTAGATTGGATAAATTATATTTATTATAATCAGCAGAGGTTTATAAATTATACCAGGGATGCAATAAAAGGAACTGCAGAACAATTAGATGCTACCAGCAGGATGGCATGGGAAAATAGAATAGTTTTAGATATGATATTAGCTGAAAAAGGAGGAGTATGCATAATGCTAGGGAATAGGCCTTGCACATTTATTCCAAATAATACAGCACCAGATGGAACCATAACCAGAGCCTTACAAGGCCTCACTACCTTGGCAGAAGAATTGGCTGAAAAGTTGAGAATAGATAGTTCATTAACAGGATGGTTAGAATCCTGGTTTGGAAAATGGAGAGGAATGGTGGTATCAATTTTTACTTCTCTAATTGTAGTAGCAGGAGTATTAATAGCTATAGGATGCTGCATAATTCCATGTATAGAAGGCCCTGTACAACATCTTATTGAAACAACTTTATCAAAACAAATGCTCATGGGACCACCACCCTACTCTGATAAAATGCTTTAGATAAAAGAAAGGAAAAGTGAAGATGATTCGGACAACTTATCTTCAGAAAAAAAATGTGAAATTATGTTATCCAGACTGGAAGTGACATATGGGACAATTCCTTAAAAAAAGTGCAAAAAGCAACAACAGTATAAATAAGAGAAGGGGAATTGTGAGAGAAATAGTGTTATTTTCGCATATTGGGGATGGGGCTTTGCAATATTAAGGCTTTGCAATATTGGGGCTGGGGCTAAGTTACTAAGGAAACAAAAGGTTTGAGATACCATAACTTAGAAAGACACACTCTGTGGTTAAGAACAATATCATCTCTGGATACACTCTATGGTTAAAAAGAATACTATCTTTGTACAACCTATGAAACTAAGCTGGTACAGGCTGGTTAAACAGTAAGTTGGGGTACCACGTCTGCCAGAGAGTTATGAAATTGAACCATAAAAGGAGATAAATAAGAGGAAGGGATGTACGAAATCGAGTAAGGGGACAGTTGGCATGTACATTATATGTGTCAGATAGGCTGTAAACCTTGGAGTACCCAACCAATGGGGAAACAAGGGAGGGAACCTGCGGACGGGATAGGAAATATAAATCATAGTTCTGCTTTTGCTGCATGTGCCTACTTTCTAGGACACACGTTTTTGCAAAAACATTAATAAATAGCTGCTTCTCTGTTGTGTCTACCCTGAGCTTTTACAAGAAAAGTTTTTATCTAAAGACCATTTCTCACAGTGGGAAGGGGGAGCGGGGCCATGGCTCCCCGCTGGGCCGTGGGGATTTCGGCAGCTGCATGTGCGCTGGCAACTGGCATTTCCCAGTGCCTCTCCATCATTGAGCCCATGCAGGAGGCTGGTGGCCTTGGGGACACACTGGGAGCAGGGGGACAAAGAAGGGGGGGAGTGAGCGAGCGGCTGCGTGGTTCTCAGTTACCGGCTGGGCTTAAACCATGACACCCCCCTGCCCCATTGCATCCATCACTGAAAGGTGATCGCTGTCCTGCATCAGGGTCACCCCTTTCCATCACATGCTGCTCCATGGGGCTGCTCCAAAACCAGATCCACCAGCATCCCCCCTGGGAGGAGTGGGGGCTGGCAGCACCAATGGGGCCCAAAACATGGCACATCCACCCTTGGGGGTCTCATCTCCCTCCTGTCCCATCCCTGTCTGCCTGGTGGGTGCCATCCCCAGTGGACTGGCACCCACAAACCCAATCTGCATGGTGGAGCCCCAAGTGTAACCCCATCGGTGGGTCAGTTTGGAGATAGCAGGGCAATAGGGTGCAGGGTACCCACATGGCACACATGGCCTCGCTGGCCTGCCAGCGGCCCCGGCGTGGAGATGCCGAGAGGGAGATAGATGCCTGTATTCATTCCTTGGGGTTTTGATAACCATCAACAAACCACTCGAGCGTCGCTCTTGTGGTTGCCAGGATGTTTGTGAAGTGCCCTCATGGGCACGAGGTGATGCAGGACAGGGTCCAAACCCTCCCTGCACTGGGGAGCGTGATGCCAGCCATGGTGCCAGCATCCCTGCAGCTCCTGGCTTGGTTTTTACTGTCCCAAACAGTGCCTTGGGGATGTGAGGGACCACAACCACCATCTTGTACCTCCTCTCCCAGCAGAAGTGCTGTATTTACAGCTTGCCCAGCTCCCAGTCCTCATACTGGTTTTTGCAAGAGGAGGTGAATGCCTGGAGACTGCTTTGACTGCTCCAGCTTGTGGCCCAGCCAGGAAGCTGGGATAGAGCAGGATGACCAACTGCATACCAAGGACTCACCTGGCCCATTCCGGGCATCTGGCTCCTGTGGGTTTTCTCCAGGATCCAGGTTCTCCAGCTCCTTTGGACTTTCTGGGGCATCTCTGGAATATGCATCAGGAGAGGGAAGGCAGAAGGTCACATGCAGGGAATTTCAGAGGCAACATCCAGGCCAGGACCACCAGACCAGTGACACCCCAGGGCCAGGATGCACACAGGGAGGGGGGTCCCCCCTCAAAATCCCTGTGTCCAAATACCCCATTGCCTAGCTGTGGGGTCCTCTGTGCCCCATGGGATGGACCCATAAGGACAGCCAAGCCCACCGCACATCCTCAATGGGTGGGCACCCACCTCTCACCCCCAAAACCCCCCCACATCCCTCCCATTCCACTTTGGGCCCCATGTCACTGGGTTCAGCCCCACTCCCATCACAGCTCTATTTGTGGCATATTCATAGCAACTTGATAACAACTATTTTCTCCATTAACTGCTGCTGGAGATGCAGCTGATAGAGCCTATCTGCATATAATAGTGTGGAAGATTAGCACTCAAAGTACGCGTTTGCCTTGGCATCCTAGGTGGATAACCAGCACGGAGCTCAATTGATCGGCGCCAGAGCGAACACCCAGGGGTGACGTCACCAGCATTAAAGATTATTAATACAGGTGATAAGCGGAATGATTAACATCAAATAAATCAATCACTGGGTATAAAAGTCCTATTATTTTTGGTTATAAATCAAAGTGCCTGGCATATCGATTTTTATCCATCGCGCTGAAAGTTTTAGTAGCCATTATTGCTGCTCAGTGTCATCTCTGCTATCACCTTTTTATCAAGGCAGCCTAGTGCCAGGTGCAGCTCCGCACCTGGGCTCCCAGCTCCCTTGCCTCCAGCCTGGCTCCCCCATCAAATAAGAGTTGCTCGCTTCTCCCTGCTGTAGAGTAAAGTTTTCTGGCGAGCCCTCCCTGCCCTGGCTATCGGGGTGTTGGCCTGGATCCCTGGCGCATCACAGGTTGGCTCCCATGGTTTTGGGGGCAGACGCTTTGCTCCCTGGTAGATGAAGGCAGCAGGTGCTTGCTGGGAGCCACTGTTGCCTGCTGGGGACCTGTCTGGCTCCCTGCCGCAGTTATCTCGAAGGGCACTGCAAACATTAACTGATTAGGATTTGCCCCCACCTCCACAGGAAGGAACTTAAAGGATATCTAGGGACTGTTTCAGCCTGGCCCTGTAATGCAGCCACCTCTGGGGTGGGGCACGGCATAGTGCAGCGGCAGGCAGGTGGCACGGGCAGGAAGCAGGCAGCAACGGCCACGTGCCCCCATCTGCATCCATGCCCCCACCTGCAGCCTCAGGGGCTGCTTTGCACCCTGGGGGAGTCAGTTTGTACCCTAAGACACATGACTTTGAACCCCAAGGGGTCACTTTGCATTCCTGGGGGGAAAAGAGTCACTTTTTATAGAATCATAGAACAGTTTAAGTTGGAAGGGACCTTCAAAGGTAATCTACTCCAACCCCTCTGCAATGAGCAGGGACATCTTCAACTAGGTTTCCCAGAACTTTGCACCCCCACATCCCTCCACTACCACTGGCAGCTCAGCACCAGGGTGGGTGAAAGGCACTGAAATGGATACAGGGTGATGGTGCTCATTTAGCAGCCATCGTGGTAAGCAACCCACCTCTGGTTTCCAGCATCCTGGCTTGTGCCCCCCCCTCCCAGCACACCGCTGCCCCTGACCAAGCCAAGATTGCTCCTGCCTGTGCTGGCCATGGAGAGCCCCTCTGTGCCAGGGAGCATCCTTGCTCCTGGCTAGTTGCTCACCATCACCCTGCCTTCAGCGGGTCCTGCTGCTGGCTGGAGGAACAGAGCACCCCAGGGAGACTGGGGGTTTTGCTTAACCAACAGCCAACCCTCAATGGGTGGGTGGGATGCTTTGGTTGCTATTTAACACCCTGCAGAGATGATGCAGCTGGTTGCTCTGGTGGCAGAGCCCATCCCCATGGCATGGGGACACCACGGGCAGCCCCCTGCCATCATGGTGAGACTCACTTTCGCTGCTGGAGGCATCATGCTTGGCAGAGTCCTCATGGTCCAAGGGGCTCTTCTCCCCCGCCAGGCCATCCTCACCTTCCTCCATCACTGCCAGGGAACCTGACAAAACAGAGGGGTGGTTAGTAGAAGAACTGAATGTGGAAAAAAAAACAGTAGGTTTTCCCACTTGGAAAATGCAGGATGATGGTGCCTCAGGGGCTAGAAAAGGGCCCTTTCCCTGACCTGGCATGAGGCTGGGAGAAGATGCCCTGCATGGCATGGGAAGGAAACCCCCATCCCCAGCCAGCCCTGTGGTCCAGCATCTCCCTAGGGTCCCTGTCCCCTTGCAGAGGAAGGTTTATAGAACCACTGCCTTGATGGGGGTGTCCCCTGAGCGATACCTGGTTCCCCCCCAGACATAGAATCATAGAATCAACCAGGTTGGAAAAGACCTTTAAGATCATCATGTCCAACCATTACCCCAGCACTGCCAAGTCCACCACTAAGCCATGTCACTAAGGGCCTTGTCTATACCATTTTTGAACACTTCCAGGAACGGTGATTCCCACATCATGGGGAATGAGCCCTACACCTGCCTGGGAAGTGAGCGGAGTCCCCACATACCACGGGCACATGGCTGCGGCATGCCCAGCCTGCTGCACTGCTCACCTGCACTTCCCACCCAAACTCCCAGCACCTGAACAGGGTGAGGGACCCCAGAGACCATCCCCATGGTCCCCAGCACCCCATATCTGACAGGGAACCCATGACACAGCCCCCCACCATGCCCACAGCCCTGCACACAGGGGGATGCTGCGGCTGGTACAAAAAGCGCATGGAGGGTGCAAACAGAAAATGCAAATGGAGGGTGTAAATGGGGTGCACGTTGGGGGACACCCCAGCAGCTCCCCCCGAACAGCCCTGCCAGCCCATGCTGCCGTTTCCACAGCAACGCAGCACCCCCATCCATGCTGATATCAAGAAAGAAAGGAAAAGCAAGTGGTGTGCATGGCTTGTGCCACAGGAAGCTATGCCGGGTGCTGCCCAGTGCCTGTCTGGCACCACCCTGGTGCAGGTAGGGGGAACAGCATGGTGACAAACCCACTGCAGACCTCAGCTGCTCTCTGTGACTCCAGGCATGTATATTTACAGCAGGAGAACAACGAGCCCATAATCTATACAAAGCAGACAATAATGAGCATGAATAAAGAGGCTGCCAGAGAAGGGAAGGCAAATTATTCTAATTCTGCTAATTTCAATTCCAGCACAATTAAAAAGGCTCTGATAATATTCAGAAACAATCTCCAGCTAACAAATCATTTCTCTTGCTGCAAATGAAACATTGTTAGGCTAATTTCTTCTTTCATGCCTTCGAGGCTCTTGGGCTTCTGATAAAGTTAACCCAACTCTCACCTGCTCCATGGCTTGGCACCTCCAGCTTGGCCAGGGAGGGATGGATGGGGCCAGGACCATGTGTGGCACCCACCCAAGGGTGCCCAGACCACCCATATCCTGCCCTGACACACCGAGCCCCAGCCAGGAGGGAGATGGGGATGCCCCATATAAATGCAATGATGTAAAACCAGGGGTTTGGGTGCTGCAACGTCACCGAGTGCTTATGGGGATGATGGGTGGCCAGCAGCATCCTGGCACCATGTCACCACAGTCCCTGGATGCATCCCAGCACCCAGCCAGCCCCACTGCAGCATCCTGCTCCCAATACACCTGCCTATTCCCAGGGGATGCTCTGCCAGCTGGCTGCATGAGTTAAATGAGCTACTGGGAGCATGGAGCAGGGAGTGGAGCATCACTTCTCTGGGATTGCTGGAAGCCCTGCACAGTTATCACCACACACAGCCTCCCTCTGCTTGCCTGATCTGTCTATTCTTCATTAAGCAAATACGCTGAAATGGAAATGAAAACATAATAGCTATTTGATTTTTGGTGAGATATTTTGCATATTGGTTCAGTGGTGATAGTGGAATTTCATCAACTCCCTTTTTTCATGCTTTAAAACTGAATTACTGAGGCTGGGCTTTACAGAGAGGGGAAGAGCCAAAAACTGCTTCCAAGATACTCCGCTTTGACGATTAACTCTTCTCCCTCCTTTTTTTCTTTGATAACAAAGAAGGATTTCTTTCTTTTTTTCTATTCTTTACAAAAAAAAAAAAAAAAAAATTACAGTGATTGTCCAAACTTGCAGGAAGTGGAAGCGATGTGCCCATGTCACCTGTGTGCAGGCTAAGGATGCAGGTCCAGGCGGGCACAAGGGTTGGCATTCCCAATGGTAGGAAACCCCATCATTACCCAGGTAATGATTTGATCATTTCACTCAAATTGAGGTGCTCCTGGTGCAGGAGTAATAAATATTTTGTTGATTCTTTGTGCTTAGCCAGTAAATTAAAAGGAAAAAATATATGGAAAATAAAAAAGGAGGGGGGACTTCTTCAGACTGCCAAGAGTGAGACCCTGGAAGCTCCGAAAGCCAGCACGCAGACAAAAACAAAGCAATAAGAGGCCTCAATAACATATAGAAAATAGCAACAGCCCCAAACTTTCCCACCGGCTTGGAGTGGGGAGGGGGAGGAGGAGGAGGAGTAGTCGTCCCCATGGCAGAAAGCAGGTCCTGAACTGAAAACATGCAGGCTGGGGACAACCTGCCTTCGCTGTCCGGCATTCATCAGTTCACATCCAACTCCAAAAAATAGGATTTTTAAAGCCAGCTGTGCTGGCCTCAGCAAGACCACACAGGCACTGTGATGGAGGATCTCTTTAACCTACCAGCTCCTCCTCCTCATCATCCCTGTACTGGCCCTGCATCCATCATCCAATTAAAAATAAACCATAATAATAAACTAATAAGCTCCAAAGGAGCTGGGAGAGGCTTCCCATTGGGTCTCAGGGCACATGAAGAATCAGCACAATGTTCATCCATCACCTCCTCACAGTGGTGCTGCTGCCCCAAAAACTCCTTCTTTCCCCCCAAATTGTGCAGCCATGAAAAAAAGGGTAGCAGGAGCAGGCTGTCATGGTTTGAGCCCAGCTGGTAACTCGGAACCACGCAGCCACTCGCTCACTACCCCCTTCTTCCTCCCCCCACTCCCAGAGGGATGGGGAGAAGAGTCGGAAGAATGTAACTCCCACAGGTTGAGATAAGAGCAGTCCTGTAACTAAGGTATAATACAAAACCACTACTGCTACCACCAATGATAATAATGATAAGGGAAATTACAAGTGGAGAGGATACAATTGCTCAACACCTGCTGATTGATACCCAGCCTGACCCGAGCAGTGATCTGGGACTTCCGGGTAACTCCCCCCGGTTTATAGACTGGGCATGACGTGCTGTGGGATGGAATACCCCTTTGGCCAGTTTGGGTCAGGTGGCCTGTCTCTGCTTCCTCCCGGCTTCCCCTCCTCCCTGGCAAAGAATGAGACTGAGAAAGTCCTTGGTCAAAGTAAACATTACTTAGCAACAACTAAAAACATCGGTGTTATCAGCGCTGTTCCCAGGCTGAAAGTTAAAAACACAGCACTGCACCAGCTACTAAGAAGGAGAAAAATGACTGCTATAGCTGAACCCAGGACAGTATCCACCCCTTATTCCATACCATGCACGTCATGCTCAGATCCCACATCTCTCAACACACCATCGCCCCTGTCCCATATATACACACATATAAACACCCACACACAAAGAGAGAGATATCATTCCCTAGTCCATGGATCAATCCCTATAAAATTGCTGAATTCATCCAGTCCATGATGTCAGGCTCCATCTCTTGTAATAGTCTTTCAGGGCAGGAGGGACGGTGTGTAGTGTTGGGTTATTCCCTGCTGATGATACCGCCAAACTCATCTGGTCACTGCTGAGCTCGTCTGGTTTCCTCAAAATTCATTCTTTGTTGAGGTGATGATCGGAGGGAAGTCAGGGTCAGTTGCTGGCGACCTGAAGATATCTAGCTGGTGGGCTATAAAAGTGTTATAGAGCAGGCGACAGCGTACAATTGAGTTCATTGGCTGTTTTCCCCCAAGATTAAATCCCCTTGAGGTACACATAGGACATTCCCATCTTCCCGCATTACCCACCAAGTATATCCAGGTCCCTGAGCAAAAGCAACCCCACGAGTGGGTTTGCCTTTACCTGAAGCAGGAATAACCCAGACTGTCTTCCCCAACAAACTCTTTATGTGCACCACAGGAACTTTATCCCCCTCTACAGGACGTAAAAGTTCTGATTGGGCTGGGCCAGCCCTGTTGGCAGATCCCCTAGTGTTGACCAACCAGGTGGCTTTTGGTAAATGTGTATCCCAGTGTTTGAAAGTCCCACCACCCATTGCTCTCAGTGTAGTTTTTAACAGCCCATTGTACCGTTCGATTTTCCCAGAGGCTGGTGCATGGTAGGGGATGTGATATACCCACTCAGTGCCATGCTCTTTGGCCCAAGTGTCTATAAGGCTGTTCCGGAAATGAGTCCCATTGTCTGACTCAATTCTCTCTGGGGTGCCGTGTCGCCACAAGACTTGTTTCTCAAGGCCCAGGATAGTGTTCCGGGCAATGGCGTGGGGCACAGCATATGTTTCCAGCCAGCCGGTGCTTGCTTTCAGCACTGTAAGCACATGGCGCTTGCCTTGGGGGGTTGGTGGGAGTGTGATATAGTCAATCTGCCAGGCCTCCCCATACTTGTACTTCAGCCATTGTCCTCCATACCAGAGAGGCTTTAACCGCTTGGCTTGCTTAATTGCAGCACATGTTTCGTATTCGTGAATAACCTAGGCAATAGTGTCCATTGTTAAGTCCACCCCTCGATCACAAGCCCATCTATATGTTGCATCTCTGCCTTGATGGCCTGAGGTGTCATGGGCCCACCGGGCTAAAAATAATTCACCCTTATGCTGCCAATCTAAGTCCATCTGAGCCACTCCAATCTTAGCAGCCTGATCCACTTGCTGGTTGTTCTGGTGATCCTCAGTGGCCCGACTCTTGGGTACATGAGCATCTACGTGGCGTACCTTCACCACCAGGTTCTGCACCCGGGCAGCGATATCTTGCCACAATGCAGCAGCCCAGATGGGTTTACCTCTGTGTTGCCAGTTGCTCTGCTTCCATTGCTGCAACCACCCCCACAGGGCATTTGCCACCATCCATGAGTCAGTACAGAGAGAAAGTACTGGCCATGTTTCTCGTTCAGCAATGTCCAAGGCCAGCTGGATGGCTTTCACCTCTGCAAACTGACTCAATTCACCCTCTCCTTCAGCAGTTTCTGCAGCTTGTCATAGGGGACTCCACACAGCTGCCTTCCATCTCTGATGCTTTCCCACAATAGGGCAGGACCCATCAGTAAACAAGGCATATTGCTTTTCACTCTCTGACAGTTCATTATATGGTGGGGCCTCTTCAGCACACATCACCTCCTCTTCTGGTGACATCCCAAAATCTTTGCCCTCCTGCCAGTCCATGAGGAATTCTAGAATTCCTGGACAACTGGGATTTCCTATTCGAGCTCATTGTGTAGTTAGTGCAGCCCACTTACTCCATGTAGCATCGGTTGCATGATGTGTAGAGGAGACCCTGCCTTTGAACATCCAGCCCAGCACAGGCAACCGGGGTGCCAGGAGGAGCTGTGCTTCAGTGCCAATCACTTCTGAAGCAGCTCAAACCCCTTCATAGGCTGCCAGTATCTCTTTTTCAGTGGGAGTATAGCTGGCCTCGGATCCTTTATATCCCTGACTCCAAAAGCCGAGGGGTCGACCTCGAGTCTCCCCTAGAGCTTTCTGCCAGAGGCTCCAGGTAGGACCATTATCCCCAGCTGCGGTGTAGAGCACATTTTTCACATCTGGCCCGGCCCAGACTGGTCGAAGGGCTACTGCATGAACTATTTCTCGTTTAATTTGTTCAAAGGCTTCTTGTTGCTCAGGGCCCCATTTGAAATCATTCTTCTTCCGGGTCGCGTGGTAGAGAGGGCTTACAATCAGACTGTAATTTGGGATGTGCATTCTCCAGAACCCCACAACACCTAGGAAAGCTTGTATTTCCTTCTTGTTAGTTGATGGAGACGTTGTTATCTTGTTGATCACATCTGTGGGGATCTGGCGACGTCCATCTTGCCATTTTATTCCCAAAAATTGAATCTCCTGTGCAGGTCCCTTGACCTTACTCCATTTTATGGCAAAACCAGCCTTCAGCAGGATTTGGATTATCTTCCTCCCTTTCTCAAAAACTTCTTCCGCTGTATCACCCCACACGATGATGTCATCAATGTATTGCAGGTGTTCTGGAGCTTGCCCCTGTTCCAGTGCAGTCTGGATCAATCCATGGCAGATGGTAGGGCTGTGTTTCCACCCCTGGGGCACTCATTTCCAAGTGTACTGGACGCCCCTCCAAGTGAAAGCAAACACTGGCCTGCATTCTGCTGCCAAAGGGATTGAGAAAAATGCATTGGCAATATCACTTGTGGCATCCCACTTGGCTGCCTTTGACTCCAGTTCATATTGAAGTTCTAGCATGTCCGGTACGGCAGCACTCAATGGTGGTGTGACTTCATTCAGGCCCCGATAGTCTACTGTTAGTCTCCACTCTCCATTAGACTTTTGCACTGGCCATGTGGGGCTATTAAAGGGTGAGCGGGTCCTGCTGATCACTCCTTGGCTCTCCAGCCTACGGATCAGCTTATGGATGGGAATCAAGGAGTCTCGGTTGGTGCGATATTGCCGCCGGTGCACTGTTGTGGTCGCAATTGGCACTTGTTGTTCTTCGACCTTCAGCAACCCCACAACAGAAGGATCCTCCGAGAGACCGGGTAAGGTGGACAGCTGCTTAATTTCCTCTGTCTCCAAGGCAGCGATACCAAAAGCCCATCGGCACCCTTTTGGCTCTATGAAGTTCCTTCTCCTGAGATAGTCTATGCCAAGGATGCATGGAGCCCCTGAACCAGTCACAATGGGGTGCTTTTGCCACTTCCTCCCAAGTCAGGCTGATTTCAGCCTCCAGTACAGTCACCTCTTGGGATCCTCCTGTCACTCCAGAAATATAAATGGGTTCCACCCCTTGATACCTTGATGGCATCAGGGTACACTGTGCACCGGTATCTACTAGAGCCTTATACTTCTGTGGGACTGATGTGCCAGGCCATCTGATCCACACAGTCCAGTAAACCCAATTATCCCTCTCCTCCACCTGGATGGAGGCAGGCCCCCTCTAATAGTGAACATAAAATTCTCCACTTATGCCTTGTAGAAAGGGATTAGTATTCCTTATCACAGGAGCTGGAGTAAAATCAGCTCTTCCACTCCATCTGGGAAACTGCTCACCAGAGACTGGAGCAGCAGCTTTCATGGGAGGATCATCCTTGACCATTGTTCTCCTCTTCAGTTCACGCACCCGTTGCTCCAGAACTGAGGTAGGTTTTCCATCCCACTTTCTCATGTCTTCTCCGTGATCCCGCAGGTAAAACCATAGGGTGGCGTGTGGCATGTACCTCCTATATTTTCTTTCTCGAGCAGTAGGGCGCCTTCTGTTAATAGCTGAGACATGGGTTGGTACGTGTGGGGAGCTGGATAGATCGGATAAATCGTCTCTCAATTGTTTGAACTCCTGGGACAGTTTTTCCACAGCTGAAATGATGGAAGGGGTGAGATTGTCTTCGGACTCTCAGAGTTGACTAATCAGGTAATCCACTGTTGGTGGTGCTCCGTCATTCCAGGTCATTGATGCCAATGTGTGGGCATATGATGATGGTGCACTCCATGTAAGTTTTCGCCACATGGGTTGTGTACATTTGACTTCATCTGGATTTACGGATGTGTTCCTGGCATCCGGCCTATGATAGATCATCTCTAGAATGGCTGATTCCCTCAGGGACTGGATGCCTTTCTCTATCGTGGTCCAGTTGGCTGAGCCACTCGTAATATCGTCTTTGTAGGGAAACCTTTCCTTCACAGCTGCCAGGAGCCGCCTCCAAAGGCTGAGGGCTCACTTCTCTCTTGCAATCGCTTTGTCAATTCCTCCTTCCCTAGCAAGTGATCCCAGCTGCTTGGCTTCCTTACCTTCTAGTTTGTGACCGTCGGCCCCATTGTCCCAGCATCGGAGCAACCAGGTGACAATGTGCTCCCCTGGAAGACGGGTGAAATCTTTTCGCATATTCCGCAGCTCGGTTGAGGTCCGGGGTCAAGAAGTCACCTCTTCTTCTTCTTCTTCCTCTGATCCACGTAGTTGTAACTCTTGTTCAGATGCTGTTCTGTGTAGTAATGGCATTGGGTCTTCATCTTTCTTCGCTTCACGGGTTGCTCTTTGTGCCTCTCATTTGCTTTTGCTTACAGGGGCAACAGACATTGTCACAAACTGGCCATTTGGTTTAGCTGCAGTGTTTGTCACTGTGGTTGGAGTGGCTGCAGCGTCTGCCACTAGGATTGGAGTGGTTGCAATGTCTGTTGCTGGGGTTGGTGCAGCTGTTGTGCTTGGGAGTTGAGTAACACCAACAGCTGCAATGTCTGTTGCTGTCGGGGTTTGAGTAGCTGTTGTGCTTGTCACTGGGGTTAGTGTAGCTGCTGTATTTGAAGTTGGAGTAACTGTGTTGTCTGTTGCTTTGCCATCAGATCCAGAGACATTTTTTTCCCTTTGAAGGTGCTGGATAGTGTTGAGCAGGGCTCTGTAGGCATAGGCACGTTGCCCCAGCACGTTGCCATGATTTGTCCCTCTCTGGTATAACCAGGACGACAGCACACCTCGTTTCAGTGTTTTACTAGTTTTTCCGGATGTTGCACTTGTTCAGGGGTGAAGTTCCAAAGCACTGGAGGGGCCCACTGGCCTAGATACTTGCCCATGCTATCCCGCACACCCTGCCACTCATGACTGTCCAGCCTCAGGGAAAATCTCTTGGTGGTCCTCCTATATCGTCGTCTAACCCTAGACCAGACTTGAACCCAATACTGCTTAACTTTCGAGATCAGACGAAATAGGGTGTTCCCAGGGCGGGATGGCCGTGGGTAAAACACACTCCATATGTTTGCCAACATGCTGATGCCCAGCACAATCAGCAGGCAGGTCTCAAGGGTATTCAAAGGCCATCCAAAACCGTCAGAACTCTCAACTGCTGTTGCAAATAGGCTGGTGGGGGAACAGGGGGTGTAAGGGAATGCCTCCTTTGTAGGTTGACCCCCCGAGGAGAAAAAAAATATATGCAATTGCTAAAAAGTTTCATTATATACCTCCCAAATTATAGAGATGATGGCCACGCTGGAAGCACAAACCAGACCAGTTTCATGATCAATGAGTCTATTGTATTACAAGTCATTACCATGAAGTACAGTGAAACAAGAACCTTAGCCCAGGCCCCCCAGCCGATAAACACTAAAACAGCAAATACTGTCTGTAAGTAAGGTACAACATGCTGAAACTCTGAGATCAAGCGCAACAAGTCTGAGAGCCGTTGTGACGCGTAGTACCAATGAGTGCTTATCACAAATATGATTAGACACACTCTGGTCAGATCTGTTGTTATCTCAAAACTTCGTGCCCCACGTTGGGCGCCACAAAGAACTGTCGTGGTTTGAGCCCAGCCGGTAACTCAGAACCACACAGCCGCTCTCTCACTCACCCCCCTTCTTCCTCCCCCTGCTCCCGGAGGGATAGGGAGGAGAATCGGAAGAATGTAAGTGCCACGGGTTGAGATAAGAGCAGTTCAGTAACTAAGCTATAATACAAAACCACTACTGCTACCACCAATGATAATAATGATTAGTGAAATAACAAGGGGAGAGGATACAATTGCTCACCACCCGCCGACCGATACCCAGCCTGACCCGAGCAGTGATCTCGGCCTTCCGGGTAACTCTCCCCGGTTTATAGACTGGGCATGACGTGCTGTGGTATGGAATACCCCTTTGGCTAGTTTGGGTCAGGTTTCCTGTCTCTCCTTCCTCCCGGCTTCCCCTCCTCCCTGGCAAAGCATGAGACTGAGAAAGTCCTTGGTTGGAGTAAACATTACTTAGCAACAACTAATAACATCGGTGTTATCAGCATTGTTCCCAGGCTGAAAGTTAAAAAACACAGCACTGCACCAGCTACTAAGAAGGAGAAAACTGACTGCTATAGCTGAACCCAGGACAACATTACTTAACAAGAACTAAAAACACCGGTGTGTTATCAGCATTGTTCTAAGACTAAAGTTAAAAACACAGCACTGCACCATCTACTAAGAAGGGGAAAAAATGACTGCTACAGTTGAACCCAGGACAATATCCACCCTTTATTCCATTCCATTCACTTCATGCTCAGATCCCAAATTTTCAATATACCATTGCTTTTTTCTTGTATATATACACATATATATACATATATACACATGGTCACACACACAAAGATAGAGATATCATTCCTTAGTCCATTGACCAATCCCTATAAAGTTGCTGAATTCATCCAGTCCATGATGTCAGGCTCCATCTCTTGTAAAAGTCTTTCAGGGCAGGAGAGACAGTGTGTAGTGTTGGATTTTTGCCTGCTGATGACAACGCCAAACTCGTCTGGTCACTGCTGAGCTCGTCTGGTTTCCTCAAAATTCATTCTTTGTTGGGATGACGATTGGAGGGAAGTCAGGGTCAGTCACAGGTGACCTGAAGACATCTAGCTGGGGGGCTATAAAAGTGTTATTGAGCAGGCAACAGCATACAATTGAGCTCATTGGCTGTTTTCCCCCAAAATTAAAGCCCCTTCAGGTACGCACCGGACTTCCCCATCTTCCCGCATTACCCACCCAGTATATCCAGGTCCCTGAGCAAAAGGAATCCCACGAGTGGGTCAAATTCTTTATGTGGGCCACAGGAACTTTATCCCCCTCTACGGTACGTAAAAGTTCTGATTGGGCTGGGCCAGCCCTGTTGGCAGATCCCCTACTGTTGACCAACTAGGTGGCTTTTGGTAAATGTGTATCCCGATGTTTGAAAGTCCCACCACCCATTGCTCTCAGTGTAATTTTTAACAGCCCATTTTACCATTTGATTTTCCCAGAGGCTGGTGCATGGTAGGGTATGCGATATACCCACTCAATGTTGTTTTCTTTGGCCCATGTGTCTATGAGGTTGTTCTGGAAATGAGTCCCATTGTCTGACTCAATTCTCTCTGGGGTGCTGTGTCGCCACAAGACTTGTTTCTCAAGGCCCAGGATAGTGTTCTGGGCCGTGGCATGGGGCACAGCATATGTTTGAAACCATCCGGTGGTTGCTTCCACCATGGTAAGCACATGACGCATCCCTTGGTGGGTTGGTGGGAGTGTAATATAGTCAGTCTGCCAGGCCTCCCCATACTTGTACTTCAGCCATCGTCCTCCATATCAGAGAGGCTTTAACATCTTAGCTTTTTAATTGCAGCACATATTTCACACTCGTGAATAGCCTGGGCAATAGTGTCCATTGTTAAGTCCACCCCTCGATCACGCGCCTATCTGTATGTTGCATCTCTGCCTTGATGGCCTGAGGTGTCATGGGCCCACCGGGCTAAAAATAATTCACCCTTATGCTGCCAATCTAAGTCCATCTGAGCCACTTCAATCTTAGCAGCCTGATCCACTTGCTGGTTGTTCTGGTGATCCTCAGTGGCCCGACTCTTGGGTACATGAGCATCTACGTGGCGTACCTTCACCACCAGGTTCTGCACACAAGCAGCAATATCTTGCCACAATGCAGCAGCCCAGATGGATTTACCCCTGTGTTGCCAGTTGCTCTGCTTCCATTGCTGCAACCACCCCCACAGGGCATTTGCCACCATCCATGAGTCAGTACAGAGAGAAAGTACTGGCCATTTTTCTCGTTCAGCAATGTCCAAGGCCAGCTGGATGGCTTTCACCTCTGCAAACTGACTCAATTCACCCTCTCCTTCAGCAGTTTCTGCAGCTTGTCATGGGGACTCCACACAGCTGCCTTCCATCTCTGATGCTTTCCCACAATAGGGCAGGACCCATCAGTAAACAAGGCATATTGCTTTTCACTCTCTGATAGTTCATTATATGGTGGGGCCTCTTCAGCACGCATCACCTCCTCTTCTGGTGACATCCCAAAATCTTTGCCCTCTGGCCAGTCCATGATGACTTCTAGAATTCCTGGACGACTGGGATTTCCTATTTGAGATCACTGTGTAATTAGTGCGGCCCACTTACTCCATGTAGCATTAGTTGCATGATGTGTAGAGGAGACCCTGCCTTTGAACATCCAGCCCAGCACAGGCAACCGGGGTGCCAGGAGGAGCTGTGCTTCAGTGCCAATCACTTCTGAAGCAGCTCAAACCCCTTCATAGGGTGCCAGTATCTCTTTTTCAGTGGGAGTATAGCCGGCCTCGGATCCTCTGTATCCCCAACTCCAGAAGCCAAGGGGTCAACCTCGAGTCTCCCCTGGAGCTTTCTTCCAGAGGCTCCAGGTAGGACCATTCTCCTCTGCTGCAGTATAAAGCACGTTTTTAACATCTGGCCCAGCCCGGACTGGTCCAACGGATACTGCATTAACTCTCGCTTAATTTGTTGAAAGCTTATTGTTGCTCAGGGCCCCATTTGAAATCATTCTTCTTCCAGGTCACGTGATAGAGAGGGCTTACAATCGAACTGTAATTTGGGATGTGCATTCTCCAGAACCCCACAACACCTAAGAAGGCTTGTGTTTCTTTCTTATTAGTTGGTGGAGACATTGCTGTTATGAGCAGGTCTTGCTGATCAGTCCTTTGTCTCCAGTCTACGGATCAGCTTATGGATGGGAATCAGGGAGTTTCGGTTGGTGCGATATTGCCGCCGGTGCACTGTTGTCGCGATTGGCACTTGTTGTTCTTCGACCTTCAGCAACCCCACAACAGAAGGATTCTCTGAGAGACCGGGCAAGGTGGACAGCTGCTTAATTTCCTCTGTCTCCAAGGCAGCTATACCACATCTCATCGGTACCCTTTTGGGTCTTTGAAGTACCCTCTCCTAAGAGTACAGGGTACACTGTGCACCGGTATCTACTAGAGCCTTATACTTCTGTGGGACTGATGTGCCAGGCCATCTGATCCACACAGTCAAGTAAACCCGATTGTCTCTCTCCTCCACCTGGATGGAAGCAAGGCCCCTCTAACAGTGATCATAAGATTCACCACTTAGGTCTTCTAGAAAGTGATTCGTATTCCTTATCACAGGAGTTGAAGTAAAATCAGCTCTTCCACTCCATCTGGGAAACTGCTCACCAGAGACTGGAGCAGCAGCTTTCTTGTGAGAATCATCCTTAACCGTTGTTTTCCTCTTCAATTCACGTACCTGTTCCTCCAGAACTGAGGTAGTGTTTCGGGGATTGAGAGATTCCGGATGGAGAAGAACTTAAGCCACGCACACGAAATAAGCAAAAGATGGTTTATTACTCTATTACATGTTAGCCAAAACAAATTATATAGATATAACACTATAAGCAGAGATTTAGACAGGTACAGTTAAAAGAGTTAAACACGGATTCTTACCGACCCACACAGCTGTCCAATGACCAAGAGGCCAGCTCAGAGGTGCATTGTGAAGAGAGGGGGTGGCAGGTACTACCTAAGCAGGCGTCCCCACGGAGGCAACATTGGCCTAGGTGGTAGTTAGATCTGCCTCCCCGTCTATCACAAACCCTGCGCTTTTATCTATTGTAAAGTGCACACTCATTCTGATGTGGGGGGCCAGCCCATGCCAGAAGGAGTGGCCTTTTTGGCTCTTTGCCGTGTCTGCGCCGTTAGGCGCAGGGGGGCTTGTGGGGTCTCTTATTTCTGCTTTCTTCCTCCCCTTCCTTCATCACCGTTACCTTCAAGTGTCCTTGGCTACCATTTATGGGCAAAAACGAGATGTGCTAATCCAAACCGTATCTGCCTCCAAAAAGTTAGCAGGGTGTTTGAGGAAGTTAGCAGGGCTTTGGGGTGAGCCACCACGGACCACTTCCTCTTTGTCAGACTCGTCTGACACAGGTAGGTTTTCCATCCCACTTTCTCATGTCTTCTTCATGATCCCCCAGATAAAGCCATAGGATGGCCCATGGCATGTACCTCCTATATCTTCTCTCTTGGGCAATAGGGTGCCTTCTGTTAACAGCTGAGATGCGGGTTGGTACACATGGGGAGCTGGATAGATTAGATTGTCTCTCAATTTGAACTCCTGGGACAGTTTTTCCACAGATGAAATGATGGAAGGGGTGAGATTGTCTTCGGACTCTTGGAGTTGATGACTCAATTCATCCACTGTTGGTGCAGCTGCCTCATTCCAGGTCATTGATGCCAATGAGCGGGCCTGTGATGATGGCACACTCCGTGTAAGTTTCTGCCACATGTGTCATGTGCATTTGACTTCATCTGGATCTAGTGATGCATTCCTGGCATCTGGCCTATGATAGATCATCTCTAGAATGGCTGATTCCCTCAGGGACTGGATGCCTCTCTCTGTCGTGGTCCAGTTGGCTGAGCAACTCATAACATCGTCCTTGTAGGGAAACCTTTCCTTCACAGCTGCCAGGAGCCGCCTCCAAAGGCTGAGGGCTTGTTTCTCTTTTGCAATCACTTTGTCAATTCCTCCTTCCCTAGCAAGTGATCCCAGCTGTTTGGCTTCCCTACCTTCTAGTTCATAACCTTTGGCCCCATTGTCCCAGCATCGAAGCAACCAGGTGACAATGTGCTCCCCTGGAAGACGGGTGAAATCTTTTTGCATATTCCGCAGCTTGGTCAAGGTCTGGGTTCGAGAAGTTACCTCTTCCTCTTCCTCTGATTCCTGTAGTAATAAGTCTCATTCGCATGGCATCCCCTCTAGTGTATGCATTGGATCTTCATCTTTCTTCACTGCACGGGTTGCTCTTTGTGGCTGTCATTTGCTTTTCCCCCCTGCTTATAGGGGCAACTGATATTGGCATGGATTGGTCCTTTGGTTTATCTGTGGTGTTTGTCACTGGGTTTGGAGTGGCTGCACTGTCTGTTGTCGGGTTTGAGTAGCTGCTGTGCTTGTCGCTGGGGTTGGTGTAGCTGCTGTGCTAGGGGTTTGGGTGGCTGCATTGTCTGTTGCTTTGCCATCAGATCCAAAGACAACTTTTTTCAAAGACGCTCTGTAGGTGGAGGCCAAGCCCCAGCATGTTGCAGTGAGTTGTCCCTCTCTGGTATTGCCGGAACAACAGCACACCTCATTTAAGTGTTTTACTAGTTTTTCTGGATTTTGCACTTGTTCAGGGGTGAAGTTCCAAAGCACTGGAGGGGCCCGCTGGCTTAAGTGCTTGCCTGTACAATCCCACATACCCATCAACTCATGACTGTCCAGCCTCAGGGAAGATCTCTTGGTAGTATGCTTAAATAGTCATTAAACCTTAGACAAGACCAGAGCTGGACCCTGCTTAGCTTCTGAGATCAGACAAGATTGGGTGTTCTCAGGGTGGTCACGCTGTAGGCAAAACACAGAGAGCATATGCAGCAAAAAGCTGGTTCCCAGCAAAAGGAGTAGGATGCTTTCAAGGGCATTGAAAGGATATTCAAGATCTTTAACTTTTCCAGAATCTACTCCTACTGTAAATAGCCTGGTGAGGGAGTGTAGGGTATGAGGGAATATCTCCTCCATAGGTTCACCCCCCGAGGGAAGGAAACAGAAAGATGTGTAATTGTTAAAAATTCCCATTACATGCCTCCCATAGTATAGAGGTGATGACCACACTGAGAACGCATACCAGCCCAGTTTCATGATCAATGAGTCTATTGTATTACAAGTCATTACCATGAAGTACAGTGAAACAAGACCTTAGCCCAGGCCCCAAAGCCAATAAACATTAAAACAGCAAATATTGACTGCAAGTAAGGTATGCCATGCTGATACTCTGAGATCAAGCGCAACAACTCCAAGAGCAAATAAATCAACATTGTAACAAGTGACTATTTATCCATGATTCATAGAACTCGTTAAGAACTCGCCAACAAAGTTTTAAGTTGACAAGCAGGTATTCTTTATTGCAACACTGGAGAACATGGGGGATAGCTCCTCCTAGCGTGTCCCGTCCGAGCATCAGACAAACTGTGATTATATCATTTTTAATCATACATATTCATTACATTACATGCATATTTATGAAGTTACTTATGCATGACATCATATTTCTAGATTATTCTTCCCGCGTGCGCACTCTATTATGGTAGTGGTCTTTGGGACCCCTGGTGGTCATTTCTTCATCATCTTCCTCTTCATCACCTTGTCCTTTGGCTGAACTTCAAGTTTTGAAAGTCCCATTGTCAAGCCAACTACCACTAGTCCAGTTCTGGCTGGTCATCGTGAAACATTTACCCAAGATACTTTCTCACTGTCATCTATTACAATATCTTATTTTTCAATGTCATCTATTACAATATCCTATTTTTCAATGTCATCTATTACAAGGCCACAAAGTCTAACTGAATTTAACTCTTTACAGAAAATTTGTACTTCTTTATCTCAAATCCCCCCTTTTTCTCTTATTTGCAAATTCTTTTGCAATTTTCTTAAATTATCCCATTACTATTCAAAATTTTCCGAAAATATTTTCCCATTTCTACCTGATGTTTAATTTTATTTCTTTTCCATTCTTCATAATTCATCATTGATTGTTTGCAACACCAAAAGAAACATTGAATTGAAACACATGTGATTAGGATTACAATTGTTATCATTAATATACTTGCAAACAATTGCCTCAAGCAGGACAGATTGGGTAGCCAAGATGTTAGCTTTTTCCAGACTTCCTCAAATCCCCATGAGGTGTCGTCTTGTGCTACCTTATGAAATATTTTGACCTTTTTCCATATTTCTTTTAAATCAGTAATAATTCTCCCACTTATCAATATATGAACAACAACTATCGTTAATTACTGAACAAACCCCTCCTTGTGATGCTAATAATGTATCTAATACCATTTGATTTTGCAAAACTACTTTGGATAGGCTAGATAGCTCTTCTCTAACTAGTTTCCATAACTGATTATACGGAACTATAATTTGATGTAGGAGAGGATGGAAACTATTTGATTATTGCCCAAGAGAAGTAACTGCTTGGCTGGAGAAGAAAGAGTTAAAGAAGCAGCAAAGTACACTATGTGATTAAGCAGAGCAACCCAGCTGGACAGGAGCAGGAGAACAGAAAGATAAGGAACTGGTTATTTTGGAACTGTTTGTGAAACGACAAAGAATGTTGGAAAAAACAAAACTGTAAACCAGGAACTAAACAAGATGTGCTAAAACTAGCTTGGTATAAAAGGTAGAGCAATAGGCTAAAAATATTTTTTGCTAGAATGGTATAAAAGCTAGAGCAATAGGCAATAAAGTGATTCGCTGCATGAAGATGCTCTGAGTCTGTGCCTTACATACGCCACAATTTGTCCATCAGGTATTTGAACCCAACCTTCTTCATTTTTCTCTCCATTCAAATCCTTAATTAACTTTCTATCTTCTTTTGAATACCTAGGTCTAGCAATTGCTGGTTTACCATCAGGAATCAAGGACACAATTTTGGCCTGTTCTGCAGCTTTTTAGCTTCATAATCATCCAAATTATTTCCAATTTCTTATTTAGTGTTACCTCTCTGATGTCCTTTATAATGCATGATAGCCACCTCTTTAGGTAGATGCACAGCTTCTAATAATCACAAAATTTCTGTTGCATGTCTGATTTGTCTTCCTTGTGTGGTTAAAAGTCCTCGTTCTTTCCAAATAGCACCATGTGCATGAACTACACCAAAGGCATACTTAGAGTCAGTCCATATATTTATCTGTTTATCTTTTGCCAACTCCAAAGCCCTAGTCAGGGCTATTATTTCTGCTTTTTGTGCAGATGTATTACAGGGCAAGGGTTTTGCTTCTATCACTCATGAGGTTGTAGTTATAGCATATCCTGCTTTTTGTTTACCATTTCTCATGAAGCTACTGCCATTGGTAAACCAGGAATCTGCATTTTCCAAAGGTTCTTTTAAATCTGGTCGACTGGAGTATACAGTTTCTATTGTGGTCAGACAGTCATGAGTTAATGGTTCAGTGGAAGTCTCCTGAAGGAAAGATGCCGGGTTCACAACATTAGTTACCACAATTTCAATATCATCTTGTTCCACAAGAGTGGCCTGATATTTTAAAAAAACATGATGGGGACAACCAATGAGTCCCTTTTTGCTCTAAAACTGCTGATACAGTGTGCAATACCAACACAGTGATTTTCTGTCCC
Source organism: Strigops habroptila (assembly GCF_004027225.2). Lineage (NCBI taxonomy): Eukaryota > Metazoa > Chordata > Aves > Psittaciformes > Psittacidae > Strigops > Strigops habroptila. The sequence goes on from NC_044301.2 coordinate 16,617,019, forward strand.
AAGGTAAATTTGCGAGCTGCTTGGATGTTAGTGACGACTGCGGCCACTGCCCTGAGGCATCCTGGCCATCCTTTGCTCACTTCATCCAATTGTTTTGAGAAATAGGCCACTGCCCTTTTATAGGGTCCTAACCTCTGAGCCAAGACCCCTAAGGCCATTCTCTTTTTTTCATAGGAGCATAGCCAAAAGGGCTTAGTCACATCCAGGAGCTCCAAGGCTGGAGCTCTCATGAGTTCTATTTTTAGGCGTTTAAACGCCTCCTCAGCTTGATTGGTCCACTTCAGAAAGGATGGGTTTCCTTTCAACAGTTCATATAAAGGCCTTACCAGGATACCATAATCATGAATCCAAAGTCCACACCATCCTGTCATTCCTAGGAACGTCCGAAGGTCTTTGACTGTAGTTGGTTGTGGTGTCTGACAAATAGCCTCCTTCCGAGTGGCTCCAAGTTCTCGTAGTTCTCCTGTTATTTCGTATCCTAGATAAGACACTCGAGTCTGGATTAGTTGAGCCTTTTGTTTGGATACTTGATATCCACTTAATCCTAAGAAATTCAACAGCTCTACAGTCCACTGAATACATTCCTCTTTAGTTTCAGTAGCAATTAACAAATCATCGACGTATTGCAGCAGAGTTCCTATCTGAGTAGGTGTCTTCCAAGACTCTAACTCTCATGCCAATTGATTTCCAAAGATCGTCGGGCTATTTTTAAATCCTTGAGGTAACACTGTCCGAGTTAACTGAGTTTTTCTCCCTGTGTCAGGGTTTTCCCATTCAAAAGCAAATAAATTTTGACTCTCTTTTGCTAGAGACAGGCAGAAGAATGCATCCTTTAAGTCCAAAGGACGGTAAACCATTTTTGGTTATTGTTTAATTTGGTTAACAAGGTATATGGATTAGCCACTACTGGATGAATATCCTCCACAATTTTGTTGACTGACCTTAAATCCTGAACTAACCTATAACTCTTCCCATCTGGTTTCTTTACTGGTAAAATGGGAGTATTATATTCTGATTTACATTCAATCAATAATCCATACTTCAAGAATTTATCTATAATTTCTTTGATTCCTTTCCGATTTTCCAATTTTAAGGGATATTGTTTTATTTGAACTGGGTGGGCCTCCCTTTTTATTTCTACTTTGACAGGCAAAGCATTTTTTGCCTTACCTGGAACCTCAGATGCCCATACCCCCAGATATACCTGATTAAAGACTTCTTCTATTTCAGGGAGGTCCTCCTTTTTCGCTTTTCTGTTGAATTAAAGATAAACTCAGGATTTCAATTAATTGTTCATCCTTAACTCTTAATTCCATTTCTCCTTCCTTAAACGTTTCCAAATGCTCTAGTAAATCTCGCCCTAACAAAGATTTTGGAGAATTTGGCATATATAAAAACTTATGCATTCCTATTTGTTTCCAGTTTGTGCTTTAAAGGTTTCAAAAAGAATGTTGGGTTTTATTTTCTTGGCTGCCAGTAGCCCTCACAACCATAACAAACTCTTTTGCTAATGGGGTCAAACTCTGGTTTAACACTGAGTAAGTTGCTCCTGTATCCACTAAAAAGTCCACCTCATTTTCTCCAGTCCCTAGCTTCAATTTAACCAGTGGATCCGCTAGGGTAGATTCCCCAGGTCCCTGTCAATCCAGCTTCAATTCCATGACTGGAGCTATCTGGGCATTCTTCAACTTAGGACAATCTCGCTTTCAATGTCCATTCTCCTTACAATATGCACACTGATCTGATCCCACAAGAAAAGGTTTTGCTCTTTCACTTCTTCCTGACATTCCTCCTCTACCTCTGCCCCAACTTCTTGTGCTAATTCCTCTACCAATCCCTGCCTGTCCTAAAGCTGCCACTGTGGCTGTGGCTATAGTATGACCCAACCTTTTCTTCTCTATCTGTTCCCAATTTCTGTACACTCTCCACACTTCTTCTATCAATTTTTCTATATCATGATTATCTGTTTTTTTAAACTTCTGAAGCTTCTTTCTAATATCTTCTGATGATTGCCCTAAAAATAGATTGGCTACCTGGTGCTTCCCTTCCTCTGAGGAGGGATCTAATGTAGTGAACTTTTACACTGCTGCTTTCAACCTATCCAAAAACTCGGTGTTTCGGCTTGCCCTTGTTTTATAACAAATAGGGCTGACCAATTTACTGTTTTTGGAATTGCATTTTCCAATCCAAATTTTATCCAATTTTGATATTTTTTTCAAAGCAGCATAATCTGCAGGCATATCATAGTCCCAATCTGGTGTTGTGGTGGGAATATGATTTTCCACTCTGCCTGCTAATGATCCTGCAGTAATCTGAGCACTTAATTACATGAGTGCAGGCAGTTTTTAACACCAGCTGTTTTTCTGTTTCAGTTAATGCATCCAGCATTACATCTACTTCTCCCCAGTCAGGATCTTGGCTTTTAATGATTAACTCAAAACTTTTGCCACTCTGTTGGTTTCATATTACTCATTTTATACACTCACACACGGGATCCCACCAGACACACAATCTTTTAAAACAAAGACAAATTCCAGCTACACCAACAATGATTAGTATTATAATCATAATATATATATAATCTCACATTCTTTCTGCCACTCGGGATGATTTCTTAAAATAAAGAACATGTCTGCATACATTACTTCATCCCATTTTCCATGTTGCCTTAAAAACAACATTAATTGTAACAAAGTGTTATAATTCAAAGTTCCATTTTTTGGCCATTTTTCCTGATCTTCTAATGTATATAATGGCCACCATTGATTACAATACCAATGTTTTCTTGTTTACCGATCTGCCCGGACATCCCCCGATCTCTTTCCAATGACTCAGAATACAGCCCAATGGGTTCTTTTTTAATATTTCCCCACCTTGTTGATTTCCCATTAGGATTATTCTGTATTCCCAAGTCTATATTAATTGCCACTTTATAACCCAGTGTATACCATACGGACACTAGCAGCCGGGTATATGCCTCTGCCTATGCAGCTCTTGCCACGATTTATGGGAGGCACCACACAATAAAGCTCTCTTTTTCACTACTGGTCTTTCAATCAATATCAGAAAGAATACCTTAATGTGGACATGGTCCTTGTCTGCTCCTGCAGTGATCCAAATGAGTCAAGGGGTCCCTCTGGGAAAATTCCCAAGGGAGTCCTGTTCTCAGTGGGTTCTGCAGCCGAGCAGAGAGGGTCCCATCTGGGTCACCAGATTCATTTGTAGAACTCGTTAAGAACTTGCCAACAAAGTTTTAAGTTGACAAGCAGGTATTCTTTATTGCAACACTGGAGAACATGGGGGATAGCTCCTCCTAGCGTGTCCCGTCCGAGCATCAGACAAACTGTGATTATATCATTTTTAATCATACATATTCATTACATTACATGCATATTTATGAAGTTACTTATGCATGACATCATATTTCTAGATTATTCTTCCCGCGTGCGCACTCTATTATGGTAGTGGTCTTTGGGACCCCTGGTGGTCATTTCTTCATCATCTTCCTCTTCATCACCTTGTCCTTTGGCTGAACTTCAAGTTTTGAAAGTCCCATTGTCAAGCCAACTACCACTAGTCCAGTTCTGGCTGGTCATCGTGAAACATTTACCCAAGATACTTTCTCACTGTCATCTATTACAATATCTTATTTTTCAATGGGAAAAATGGGAATACCCCTTTGGCCGGTTTGGTCAGGTGTCCTGTCTCCGCTTCCTCCCGGCTTCTTGTGCCCCTCCTCGCTGGCAGAGCATGAGATTGAAAAAGTCCTTGATCGGAGTAAACATTACTTAGCAACAACTGAAAACATCGGTGTGTTATCAGCGTTGTTCTCAGGCTAAAGTTGAAAACACACCAGCTACTAAGAAGAAGAAAAATGACTGCTGCAGCTGAACCCAGGACATTGGGGTAGCACCATGTCAGGGTCTGACTGGAGAAAACCCCAGTGTCAGACCCATTTCGTTCATGATCCCAAGAGTGAAATTAAGATGCAAATGAGGTCAAGTACCATAATCGATCAGTTGGTTTATTACAAAAAGACAGTTATTATAAAAAAGGAAATTATTATAAAAAAGGGGATAGTGATAGGACAGGTTGGAAAAAAGATAGAAATGAAGCAAGAATTCGGGGTGCAGAGAGAGATAGTCACCAGCATGGATCCAGCGGTGTTGGGGATCTGTAGTCGTCATCCTTGGTGGTGGGAGTCCTTCAGGGTCCGTTGTTGGTGTCAGGGGAGAGCGTCCCCAAGAGTCCGTAGTAGTTGTCAGAGGTGGGTGGGTGTCTTCATGGAGGGTGTCCTTGTGGAGGGTGTCCTTGTGGAGGAGGTCCTTGTGGAGGGTGTCTTGTGGAGGGTGTCCTCATGGAGCTGTCCCCCCTTTTATTATGAGTTGGGGGGAATACCTCTGTTCTTAATGTCAGGTACTACAAGTTCCTGATGGACCAGTTTCTCTGGTCTTGCAGCCAGCTCTTCAACTGCACGTCTGCAGCAATTCTTGGGATAATGGGCAGCAATTCCTCACACCAATCCTTGAGATGATGGACAGAAGAGTCTTATCTCAGGTCCTCCCACCCACCTCTCAGGCAATGGACCTTGGTGTCCTATCTCAGCTTCTCATATCAATCTTTGAGACAATGGACAGTGGAGTCTGATTTCAGTTCAGTCTCTCACACCCCACTATTGTGGTCTACAAAAGCCAGATTGACTTTTCAAAGGGAGTTTGCAGTCGTTGCTGTAAATAAGAACACGCTCTTCCAGGGGCTGCTCCATTTGGAGATGCTTGGATGGCCTCCAGTCCGGGGGGTTTATTGCAATTCCATTTGATTACCAAGATTAGATGAGGACTCATTCTCTGCACTCACAGAGCTCCAGGAGTAATCATTGCAACGTGAAAAATGTCAATTGGTCTCATGCTATGGAAAGTGGGATTGACCTCGGAGTGGGGTTTCAATTACTACACCTGCTGCTGTCAGAAGAGAGCAAAGCAGGTAATCCTCTCAGCCTTTTATCCTTACAAATTGGGAGAATGATGCTTGCTTTTTATTCCTCTTTTGAGGAGACATGAGCAGACCTGATCACAGGTTTGGGAGAAAAAAGAGGCCAAATTCTCCTTCCACCAGCAGTGCTGCAGGCAGGAGCAGCCCAGGAGTTTGCCAGGGCAGGGCCTGATCCTTCCCAGCTGCCTCAAAGGCAATGAGGTGGCTCTGAATTTACTCCAGCGTAACTGGGAGTGGGCTGCTGGTGCAGAGGATGTGTGCCTTTGATATTGTAACCTAAAGCTGGCAGCTTTCCCTGTTCTGGCAGGAGTTTAGAAACATTGCCATATGAGCTGGTTTTCCAGAGAGGCCTGAAAATGCAATCCATTATCCGATATTACGTAGGAGTTTTTTTAATTAAGGCTTTGGCTAAAGGGCTGATTGATTAAAGAGGTGTGTGGTGGTTTTTGTCCTTAGGGACTTGGCACATCCTGGTGTCTGTCACCCTTCTGCAACTACAAGACTCACTTTTCCTCCCATGTCATATTCGGAGCAAGGCCTTTTTTTATTTTTTAGCCCTTTCTATCCCACTTTTATTCCCCCCCCAGAGGTGCAGATAAATCATTATAGTCTCCACTCAACTTGTCTCCTCCCGTAGTTCAATTTCTGTGTGCTACTGGCTGGTGCAGCACAGAGGGGGTGTGAACAGCACAGCTCCGTGCCTGTGGTCAGTAATGAAGACTTCTCTTTTTATACACAGGTTACAGAGGAACTGCATGGGGCCAGACAGCAGCTCTTAATTCCCCAACTTTAGAATTTTTCAGCCCTCGCAGAGAAGAATGCAGCCTTCCCCTCTGGCTGACTTATAATGAGGTGAGTAAACACCCTTTTGTCATTTAAGGCTTGCTCCCTGATGTCATCTAAATATTATTTTTGTTGGGTTGAAGGATTTGGGGGGGGAGAGGGAGAATGTGCTGTTTGCCACATGTTGTCAGGGTCTGATTGGAGAAAACCCCAGTGCCGGACCCTGTTTCAGTTTGTGATCCCAAGAGTGAAATTAAGACACAAACGAGGTCAAGTACTGTAATCGATTAGTAAGTTTATTACAAAAAGACAGTTATTATAAAAAAGGGAAATTATTGTAATAAAGGGGATAGTGATAGGACAGATGATTGGAAAAAAGGATGGAAATGAAGCAAGAATTTGGGGTGCAGAGAGAGAGAGTCACCACCGTGGATCCAGCAGTGTCCCGGGGATCCGTCATCATTGTCATTGGTGGTGGGAGTACCTCAGGGTTCATAGTCGGTATCAGAGCAGAGTGTCCCCCAAGAGTCCGTAGTAGTCATCGGAGGTGGGTGTCCTCGTGGAGGTGTCCTTCTGGAGTCATCCCCTTGAAGGTACCCCGTGGAGCATGTCTGGTGGAGTTGCCCTTGTGGCGATGTCTCATGGAGGGTGTCCCTCAGGGTCTGTAGTAGTCATCGGTGGAGTGTCCTCACAGAGGTGCCCTTCTGGAGTCATCCTCATGGCAATGGCTCCCTGGCGATGTGCCTCTTGGTGATTACCTTTTCCCCCTTTTATAATGAGTTGGGGGAGTACCTCTGTTCTTCATGTCACGTTCCTGGTGAACCAGTTTCCCTGGTCTTGCAGCCAGCTCTTCAACTGCAGGTGTCTGCACAGGTGTCTGCAGCAATTCTTGGGATAATGGGTAGCAATTCCTCACACCAATCCTCGAGGTAATGGACAGAAGAGTCTTATCTCAGCTGTTTCCCACTCATCCCTCAGGCAATGGAAGGTGGAGTCCCAGTTCAGGTCCTCACACCCTTCTCCCAGGCAATGGATATTGGAGTCTCATCTCAACTCCTCCCACCCATCTCTGAGACAATGGATTGGTGGAATTCCATCTCAGCTTCTCATACCAATCTTTGAGACAATGGACAGTGGAGTCTAATTTCAGATCAGTCTCTCACACATGTCAGTGTTGGGGGTTTAATACCTCTGCTCCAGTGATTTCCTAGGGTTTGGTGGCCTCAGCAATCCACCTCGCTGATGGCTCCTGCATTTTTGCTCTGCAAAGTCCCTTTAACACAATTTTTCTTCCCCCTTTCCCCTTTCTCGCTCATTCAATGACTCAACAAGGTTTGTCAGAGTTTAAAAATGATGCTCCTTTGCTGCAAAGTATTTGGGCTATTCGTGTCAGCCCAGAACTTTAAAAGAAAAATCATTGCCATTCCCTTTCCCTCTCCCAGGGTAAAGCTGCCCCCGGGTTGCAGTGGTGTTGCCAGGACACACCCCTCCCCCCCCCCCCCGGACTGTGGGCTGGTCCCGATAAAACCCCCCCGGGGAACCAGGCTCTGCTTTTCTCCTGTCACTAGCTGCGATGATCCCACCTCCCTCTGGAAAATGTCACCTCTGTCCCGGCAGACCTTCAGCAACAGCGAGACAAGGGAAAAAACTGAGATTTAGGGGGGAAAAAAAGAGATTTAGGGGGAAGAAGTCATCTGCTACCATCGCCTTCTGGATGTGATAAATTAATCGAGTCCCAAATAGGATTTTTAGAATTTATTAAACGAATAAAGGCAAGCAAACAGCGCTGGGTGCGCCGGGAGTCTCTGCCCACCAAGACACACACCCCACAGTTCCCGCCCCTGGTTTATATATCTTTCAGGGATAGGCGTGTCTCAAACTTTCCCGCTTCGGACTTTTCCCGCCTCGGCTAGCAGCGACCTTCCAGGGGTAGGCGTGTCTCCAACTTTTCCCGTGTCGGCTAGCAGCGACCTTCCAGGGATAGGCGTGTCCTGAACTTCTCCTGCTTCGGCTAGCAACAAAACCGGCCCAACCGGTTTTAGGCTGGTATGCTGCAATGCCTGCCAAACGACCTTGCAAAAAACCTTGCAAACATAGGAACTATATACATTACAGATGTCCATCACGAGTCTTATCACCATCTTAGCCCTCACACATTACCGCCATTTCTTATATGGTTATTTGCTCACTGTATAGGTTTCACAACATTCTATAACAGAATACATTTCCAGGTTTCCTAACCCCTTAAAAGCATCTAAGCAACCAAACAAGGAACAAAACATTTCTTTTAGCAATTGTGTGATTAACCAAGGGAATTATTCCCTTGTCTCTTCTTCCCTCTTACTGTGATGTCGACAGGGACATTTATCATATTCTTTTACACATAATGATCACTAAGATTTCCGAATTATTGACACGAATCACTCCTATGTTCTTCACATGGATGCTGTTTCCTTTCTCCCTCCGTGGGGAATGGAGGAATGGGGGGGTTTCCCCATGGGACACGGGGGTAGCAGCGTGTCTGCCGGGCACCCGCCAGGTGTGATAGCACTCGCTGGCTGGGGAGCATCATAAATTGATCATAAACCGCAGTCGTGCACCATTAAATTGATTTGCACTTTCTTTTCCTAATGTTTGCTCTGGGAAGAACAAAAAAGAAAGGAGGAAAAAGAGGAAAAAAAGGCCCTAAATAAATAAGGAACCTGAAAGGGGGCTGGGGAAAGCTCTGTTTCCTCAATTAGCTGAGACTTGCCTTCTCTTGATGAATGGAAGGCAGCGCATTTTAGCCTCTGGATTTGTGGAGCTTTCTCCAAGTGCCAAGTCTGGCTGTACAGGGACTTGGGAGGGTTAGGTGGATGAATCAGAGTTGAGCTCTGCTCCATTAACTCCTTCGGAGCTGAGTGGCTTTGGGAACCCAGGCCTGGCACCGCAAATTGAACCAGCAACCCTGTATGGAGGGAGGGGTTTGGCAGCTGAGTGCTTGGGAGAGGTGATTCCTCCTGATGGGACCTCACCGGGTTGGGGATTTGCCTGCACAAGGTGCACTGATGGAGAGATGCCATGGAAATCGATGGACCTTGGGATGAGTTGAGTGTATTTGTCATAGTTGTTAGTGGGCAACTCTCAGGACTGTGGTCAAAGAGCAACTTTTGGGGTTGTGCAGAAGGTCAGGATGTATCAGTGGTCCTCGTGCCCAGGAGGAGAGGCTGAGGATGCAGTTAGCTTGTGGCAAGGTGCTGGCATTGCAGCACATCACACCAGTGCTGTCTCATCCCATACCCTACTGCACCACTCCTGCAGTCAGCAAACCTTGTACAAGCAGGAGTGGCAGGAATTGCTTTTGGCACTATAAAAATAGAGTCATATTTTGGGATAAACACAAGAACTGGCTGCACACCACCACCAGCCAAGAGCTTTGGAGAGAGACATCCTAACCAGGCTGGTGCAGGGAAAATGCTCTCTGATAGAATAGTTACCTGTGCTTGTAAGTCAGCCAGGGTACGTGGGGAAATAAATACCTTCACCTGTATGGGGAAAAAATCTCCTGGGAGTTTAAAATTAATGTCCCAATATCTGTCTAGTCCTTGGAAAAGAGGCCTTGGCTATGCATGGATGTGGGATGTCTCGATGTGGCTCCTGCAATGCCTTTGCCCAGAGACCTGCTGTCCCAGGGACATCCGTCCCCATCACACCCCATGCCAGCATGGCTGGAGCCGGCACCCTGTAAAGTGCCAGCAGCACAGGAGGGACTCAGCCTTCCTGCCTCACAGTCACGCTAAGGCTCCTTTACCCCTCCTTGGAAGCATAAAGGGGCCATAAAAAGGAAGCAAAGGTAACTTAAATTTAATTTACACTCACTTAGAGACATCTTTACATGGCTAGAAGAGCATAAAAGGGCCTTAATGTAGCTGGGAATCAACCCCTGAAGGTATCTGTGCCTGACTGCTGGGCATTCATTTTGCAGAAGCTCACCTCAGGCTGCAATCTTGCTTTTAATTCCTCAACCCAGATCTGCCGACGTACATGGAGCAACAGCATCGGCCTGGTGGGGATAGGTCTCAGACGCACATAAGTGAAATGAAATCAAGAGTTGGGCTTCCAAGGAATAACTTGCAAGGAGCATGGTCTTGGCTTACCAACACATTTGTGCCAGCCTCAATCTCTCCATCATCTGCTTGGGATCAAGTGAAAGGATTTCCCAGTTTAAATTCCTGCTCCAGTATGGGAAGGGATCCTGCTCTCCCTCCTGCCAAGGGGCAGAGGGCTGAAGAAGGGAAGTTGGATGACTCATGGAGGGGATGGGGATGGTGTTCCTCATCACTTAACGCCCACTCACATGGATGTGGCTTCCCAGGAAGTCTGAGCCTGCCCTTGCCTTTCTGTAATCACAAACAAAGCGAAGATTGATGTGCTGTGCACTGTGTGGAGGAAACTGTATTGTGGCCATGCACCCTAGGAGACACCAGCGTGCTGCTTGGGATTTGCCTGGTCACCTACGAATCCCAAGTGCTGGCTGGCTGGAGCCCCTACAGCAATCATTGCCTTAACACCCACACCAGAGCCCAGTGAAGGGCAATGGTCCACAAGCCATTCAGCAGCATCCCCCATGACACCAGGAGTCCCTGTGCTACCTCTGTCATGGGCTCTCCACATGCTGGAGGAGCTGGAAGAAGCAATGTCCAACCCCAGGTTTGGTGAACCAGAGCCAGGATTCAGGGAAACCCAGCCTGTGTGGGACGGCTGGGAGGGAAGATTTGGGTCTCGTGTGGACTGTCCCTCTTGCACTCCCACCTGCCTGCACGTGTGCTGTGAGTTTTCCAGGGTAACACCCATCAGGCATGTGAGAGCCAGGGTCTCCCTTTGGAGCATCACCTGAGGATAATGGGATCCAGCAGCTCTGCTTATTTATAGCTCTCGAGGACCTTGCAGCAAAGAACCTGTGGACGAAGCTGCTGGTGGAAGAGGCTGAAACCAAGAACTTATCTCAGAAAAGGATGGGGCATTTATATCTAAGAAGAAACCCATCCAGATTTATCACAACTCCGGTTCAGAAGGGAATGCTCAACCCAGAGCTTTAGGGCTGTAGTTAATGATGACCAGATCCAGCATTCCCAGGGGCAGGGTCTCGCTTGGGGCTGTCCCCCCATCCTTCACTATGTGATGCTCTGAGAGACACGGGGACAGATGAAATAGCCTGAGGTCTGACCTTTCTCACCATTCCCATGCTTGAAGGGTTGCTGGCATCAGCCCTCTCCACTGCACAGTGGGATGCAGGCGTGTGCATTTTGCTCTGCAAGGACTCACATCCCTCCTTCCTCCAGGGTCCTGCAAATGTAGGAATGAAATCCTGCAAGGAAGGAACAGTGCTCGTGCTGTCGCCTGTGTTTTCTTTTGTTTTTTTAATCTGGTTTTTTTTGGGGGGGGGGGGGGTGTTAATCTTTGATTTTAAATGCATTTAATGGTCACCTGTTCCTGACTTGGCAGGGCTGACTGGGGTCGGGAGCGCAGCATGAGTGGCCAGTGCTGGCAGGGCAGCAGGCAGGTATTTCCTCTGTGTTTTGGCCTCCTTGCAAGCTTGGCTTCCCCCATGCCAACCCTTGCTGCCTGTCCACCTGTCTCCCAGGCAGCGCTCTTCAGTCTGCCTGGCACCAACTCCTTCCCCTCTTGTGGCTTTGCCTGCCGGTGAGGTCTTTGCCATGCCTGTGTTACCCCTCAGCTCTGCCCCAGTGCCCTATGTGTGGGATGTGATGCTGGAGCCCAGGGAAAGGAGCTGGGCATGGTCATGTCCCCGGGTGCAATGCACAGCAAACTGCAGGACCCAAACCAGCTCATCCTCCCCACACATCTATAGAGATCTCCTTCAGAAGGCATGTGAAAAATGCAGCCATGGGCGACCATCAGTGTCCCCTTAAAAACAAAGCCCGATCCATTTTGGGTTGGATCTGCTGCTTTTTTAATTAAGGGGAACCGCCTGCCTCCTCCCTGTGGCCACGCAGAGCTGCCTGGACAAACAGGGTGGCAGGAATTATTTGATGCCCCTTCCTGTCAAGCTGTCATGTTTAATTAGCACCCTCCTGCCCCAGCCCAGGTTAAAACCAGGCTGCAATAACACTGGGTGCTGGCCCAGGGCTTCCCGCTCAGCAACACTTCCAAAATACCTCCCTGGGAGGGAAGTGGAAGGGGACCCCCACCTTTCTGTCAACGTTGCACTGTGCATTAATGTTTCTTCTTAGCCGGACCATGCTGCTGCATTCAGGGCTCCCCAGATGAAGGACTGGCTGTAGACTCGGAGTCGGAGATGCTCGTTAGCCCTGCAAGGAGGATGATAAGCTAAAGCAGCTTCATGGCTCTGGCTGCTACATCCAAAACCACACAGCCAAGAGATGCAAAGTGCTCCCGTAGATGTCTCCTGCCAGTCTGGAGGTGTTTGGGCAATGCATATGGGTTCATTTGGCACTGACTGGCTGGTATTGCCTCTCTGGGCAGCTCTAGGGGGTCCCCAGATTGGGCATCACCTACACCCGGCAGATGCAGAAAGGTGTCTGAAAGCATGGACCCTGAAAACCTGGGCTTTTTGGAGGAAGAGGAGGAGGAGGCTGGCTGGGAGCAGGGATGCACATGGAGAGGATGCAGGGGGGGTTCAGAGCAACCTCCCTTCCCACCCCTGGCACTGGCTTTAACCAAGTCCCCTGCCCACCCCACCCAGGCTGGGTGAATGATCTTCCTATGCCAGTGCCAGGCTGCAGAGGATGGGAAGAAACCCTGTGCTCTCCTGGTACTTATCAGTGGCCAGGAAACAAATTCTTCTAATTGACAGCAAACCACAGCATTTTACAGAGCAGAGAGAAGGCCAGTGGTCCATCAGGTGTGCTGTGAAACCAGAAAAGGACAACATCCAGCCCCAATGGATAGAGCGGAGCTGACCTGCCTTGGCTGGCTCCACTCCAATAGCTCACTTGTGTTTGCATTTAATTACAAATGTAAAAAAAAGCCCTTTCTTTTCACAACAACAAAGCCTTGAACCACACTTCAAAGTTGGGTTTCTGGGACAGTTGCATACCTTTTAAAAATAGCCCTCTGAACAGTGCCATTTGCTAAATGGATTGCAGAGGGCAGGTCCCCCATGTGGGGCTTCAAACAGCCCAGCCAGTGCCGCTGCCCATGACTGCTGCCACTCCACCGAGACCCTCCCAGAAAGGGTCTGTGTGTTGCATGAAGCTCCAGCTCTGCTTTTCTTCTCTTGGGCTTTTCTTCATGGGCATTGCAAATTGGGAGATGGCAAGGCTGAAGCTGCCAGGCAAAGCCCTTAGAGGGTGTTTGGGAAGAGCGTGGAAGTGCCCATCTGAGCTGATACCCTTGTGAAGTGCTATTCTGGAGGCAGCAGTTTATCATCTGGGAAGTTATAACTGGAATAGCCATGGCAGGGAAAAGGCTGGAGGGAAAACTGAGGCAGCATTGGTTCAGATCCAGGTGTCCTCCCACCTTGTCCCAGTCTCTGCTGGAACTCTTCTGGCTTCCAAGGAGTGTCCAAGCCCTTCAGCCCAACCTTGATCCTGCTTGTGGGACAGCTGTGGTTTAGGGTCTTTTTACTCTAAAACAAAGAGTTTACTCCCCTGGACATTTTTCTAAGCATTGACTGAGTTTATTTTCTCCCTTTTTATGCACAAATCATAATCCACAGAGTGGGAAAGAGGAGGTCTGTAGCAAAGAGAGCCCAGTTCACACAGCAATTAACTGAGATACACAGAAATCCACCTAGCAGCACTGATGTGGCCTAGCTTGGAGCATCCTCATCACTGCTCCAACCTCCCTCGGCAGCGGCGCAGACAGGGCCCTTCCTGCTGGACTGCTGCTGCCAGGGATTTAGGCAGGGGCTCCCTCCCCGGAGCCTGGAGCCAGCCTAGTGTGAGTAGGTTGTCCAAAGTCAAGGTGGAAGTTTTAAATAGGAGGTTTCTTACTGTGAGGAAGCAGAAACCGCATCACTGAGGAGCTGGGATGTGGGGCTGGGAGCTGAGGATTTGCTTCAAGCAAATTTGTTGCATTTTTCTGGAGTAGCATCTCTTCGCCTGCAATGCCTGATGGGCATGTGGGAGCCTGGAGATGAGGGAGTTTGAGCTGTGCTGTGAAACAAGCCATGAGATCTTTTCCCTGTTCAGCTTTCCCAGAAGCAAAGTCAGGGAGGATGAGATCTGGTGAGATGTCAGCATCCCGCAGCATCTTCCAGTGCTTTGGGATTAATGTGGCCCATGTCCCCAGGCCCACAGGACCCCACCAGCACCATTCAGATGCTTCCACCCTGAGCTGTGTCCCGCAGCATCGCCATTCCCATCACTGCAGAGGGTGCTGCTCCTTTCCTCCATGGAGAAATGCCGCCTGGGCTGGGGCTTCTCCATAAAGCCCTGCAAACCCAGCAGAAGCAAATTGCTACCTACTGGACATGAAACCCGCCTCCCAGGGCAAAGGAGACTGCGTGTAAGTCCAGGAAAAGCTCTTTGTCTCGAAAGCATGCTTTTCTTGGACTGCTCCACTGTATTTATGCAGGCTGGTATGTGGGGAGTAATTAGAACCTCATCCCAAGTACTTGAAGAGCATGTTTTCTATTCTAGATGTTGACAGGTCAGGCTAGCCAGCCAGCCCTCTGTGCCTAAAAATGTTGATATTTTATCTTTGCTGAAACCAAAACAAGGGCCCAGGAAGTTCTTGGAACAGAGAGAGTGATGCTGCTTATTGACAGCCTGCCATTGGCACGCATGGTGCTGCACACATGTGTGAAAGCACTGGGCTCCCTGTGCCTACACCTGACCCCGCCAGGACAATGGGAATTTGGGGAATGGGAGAAGCTGGTGCAGGCATCCATGTGAAGGTGCTGGGGCTGTCCCAGCTACCAGGGGGCATGGGAAAAGGATGCTGAACGGAGCAGAGAGAGCAGGGCTGGAAAGTGTTTGCCTGGATGAGGCTGGCCAGGTGCAAGGACAAGCCGCTTCCACCCAGAGCAGGGATTTGGGCACCTTGGACCAGCTACCGGAGAGTCCACACTGCTCCAAGGGTGGAAGTAGGGAGAGGTGGGTGCTTCAGACCATGGGTTTCACTAAAATCCTGGTGTCTAACCTGACCTGAGAGGGACATAAGGATGCCAAGGATGCACTGGCTCTTATCTGTCTACAAGACCTCGTAAAACCTGCAAGAAATGCCCAGGAGGCAGCTTGGGCTGGCAGAGCTTACGAAGCTGTTGGAGGAGGTTTCAGGGAGTTCACACAGCCCGGAGCAGCTGAACTAAACCAACCTCATTTCAGGTGATTCCTGAGATGAAGCTGAAAGGGGAGTCCATCGGGAACCATCCCCTCTGCCCTTGCCAGCCACAGTCCCAGTGTCCCAGCCCATGCCTTGGGTGTCCCTTTCCACCACTCCGAAGCTGGAAAAGCCCCCAGAGGACACACCAGAAGGGCTGGGTTAGTTGTCCAGTGCAAGATGCCTGTTCTTCAGCAACTGGATTAATAAAGGGGAAGGGAGTGCACTGGGGTGGGAGCACCCCCAAACCCTGTGCATCCCAGTGACCTGGGTAATGGGATGCTGGATGGAGGGCATGGGCTGGAAGGAGCTGGACTGGCTGCAGGCAAGACTGGCAGCTGTGGCATCACTGCCATCCTGCTGATCCCCACATTTCACAGCAGCCCTGCTCCCATTCTGGGCCATCGCTCACTGCCAGAGCATCGTGTCATGGAAGAAGGATTATTTTCCTTCTCCACATTTGCATTCTATGGGGCCTACAAGGATGCCGGAGAGGGAATCTTCATCAGGGACTGTAGTGATAGGACAAGAGGTAATGGGTTTAAACTTAAACAGGGGAAGCTCAGGTTAGATATAAGGAAGAAGTTCTTTACTGTGAGGGTGGTGAGGCACTGGAATGGGTTGCCCAAGGAAGTTGTGAATGCTCCATCCCTGGCAGTGTTCAAGGCCAGGTTGGATGGAGTCTTGGGTGACACGGTTTAGTGTGTGGTGTCCCTGCCCATGGCAGGGGGGTTGGAACTAGATGATCTTAAGGTCCTTTCCAACCCTAACTATTCTGTGATTCTATGAAACCAGCCCTACTGTGTAATGTTTCTCATTATACATCGATGAAGGCTCGAAGTGAAAAGCTGCACACTTAGGCTAAGCCAGCAGCTGGAGGGACACGATGAGCTGTCTGTTCAGACCTTGCTGGCACTGGCTCCTTGTCTGCTCCCAACACAGTGGTGTTTTCCTTGGCCAGCGTTCAGAGGCACGGGAGGGAGATGGTGACAGGGAGGATTCCCACATCTCCCTGGCAAAACTGCCCAACACTGTGGTGGTGTGTTGCCAGGATGTGCTGCGGAGGCCCATCCTTGGTGGTGCAACCCTGTGGTGCCCATCCTTGGATGGAGCCATGGTCCTGGGGAGCAGGATGCTCCCTGCAGGGAGCAGGGTGAGATGGGCAGCGCGGCTGAGCACAGCACGGGACATTACCAGTGCAGCACCAGCAGTGTCTGTGTGTGCAGGTTCCCCATTTCATCCATCTTATTGGCATCCTCTTGGAAATTAAAATAAGATTAATTTAGTGGTGGAGCATTGGTCTTGAAATGGAAGATTTGAGCTTTTTTGGTCCATCTTCTCAGCTGACACTGATCACTGAATAGCTCCAGCAGCTCACACCTGTATTTTTGGGTAATAAACCCTTTTTCCATAATATTCTCCCCCCTGGCTGTAGCAGTGCAGCAAGTGGGGTGCTTCCCAGTAGCATTTCCACTAAGATCAGTGTTTTATTTCATATAAAGTCCTATTGAACATGTTTAGGTGGCTTCTTCTCCCTCCGGGACAGAGAAGCATTTCATTGCCATTTATTGTGCTGCAGCGGAGGGGACTGGCAACAGGGCAGCATGATGAGTGCAGGTACAGCACCTGGCAGATCTACTACATATTGCTTCTCCATTAGCTCAGCACATGATGAAGGCACATGGGGGCATGGGCATAATGAGAGGCAGCCACCCAGCATGGCCTGGCAGAGCCTGTCACTGTGTTTTGCATCCGCTGTGTTACTTGTATTAATTCAAGCCCTGTTTCACCTCCACACACCACAACTGGAGAACCTTCTCCTGAGGAGGTGAAGGTTTTATTGAAAACCTGCTTTAGTTGTCACTGCGAGTGTTTGGGTCAAGCACTGGCTTGTTGTTGCCTTGAAACTTGCTCAGGGTGAGAGCAGGTGAGCTGCCATCCCGACCTTACATTCCACACTGCTCCAGCAGGGATGCTGCACGCTGAGGAGTGGTGCCAGGTCCCTGCCCACTGCTGCACAAGGGGCACTGCTTCACACCCTGATGCTTTGTCACCCTCCAGCTGGAAGTCCAAAGCCCCTTTCCTGCCAGCCTCTGCATTCCTCTGCCTCAATTGCAAGCAAGGAATTGCAAGCAAGGAATTCCAACCAAGGCAATTGCAAGCAAGGAATTGCAAGCAAGGTGGGTGTTTCCTGGAGCATCCTTGGAGAGATCCCTTCCTTCACCTTGCTGCCTTTCACTCCTCAGGATTATTCTTTCTAATTTGGATACCTGCAGATGCTATGCTGTTTGGCACAGCAGTAAACCAAAGCAAATCTCCCACAGGAAAGCACCCGGGTCGCACGTGAACTGGAACAATGAGCCTGGGGCTTGTCACAGTGCTCCCACCAGAGCAGGGTGTGATGCTGCCAGGAGCTTAGGAACAAGTTTTAAGTCCAGTTTTAGTACAAAATATATGAGAATCCCGTTCAAAATGCCTGCCTGGAGGGAAGGTATGTGGCAGTGGAGGATCTCCCATCACACGCTGTGGCATCGCCAGCTCTGCCACCAAAGCTGCAGGCTGAGCAATCCAAGCGGGAAGGTTTTGAAAAGCAGGGATAATTAATTTTGGAAGAGATTATGAAAGCTGTGGTGAATTCTCTGTCACTTTGAGAGCCCAAAGCAAGCTCTGGACGCTGGTGTAAAATATCTGCTTTCATTCAACCACAAACTCTCAGGGTGAGGCCAGAATCCCTCAGTGAGACTTTTCTGGCCAGCTCTGTGCTGGAAACCAGTGACTGGCTGATCAGAGGGAAGAGTAGTAATTTTAATTTATCACATACTTTTCATCCCAAAGCACTACCACAGTCCAAGCGATCTTTGCTGCCAACTGTTTGCAGCAATCCTTTCAACTATCTGAGCTGCAATGTTTCCTGGGCTGTGACAGGAGCGAGGACTGTCAGAGGCAGGTTGCTCTGAAAAAATCTCTTTTTCCAGTAGAGAGAAATCCTTCCTGGGAGATGCTCAAGCCAGCCAGCCAGAGCTCCCCAGATGGGAATGTTGGCCAGAGAGAGTTTCACAACCCTGGATTGGGTTCACAGCGAGATCCTTGGGATGGTTACAGGGCTGCATCCCAATGGATTTCTGATAGAATAATAGAATCATAGAATAGTTAGGGTTGGAAAGGACCTTAAGATCATCTAGTTCCAACCCCCCTGCCATAGGCAGGGTCACCTCGCACTAAACCATGTCACCCAAGACTCCGTCCAACCTGGCCTTGAACACTGCCAGGGATGGAGCATTCACAACTTCCTTGGGCAACCCATTCCAGTGCCTCACCACCCTCACAGTAAAGAACTTCTTCCTTATATCTAACCTGGACTTCCCCTGTTTTAGTTTGAACCCATTACCCCTTGTCCTACCACTACAGTCCCTAATGAAGATTCCCTCCCCAGCATCCTTGTAGGCCCCAATGTAATATCCCTCAACATAATATCCCTCCTGCAGCTGTCACGGTGTTGCTGCTGGCAGCCCTGGCTTGCAGGAGGAGCAAGCCAGGAAAATTTGCAGCACCAAAAGCCACGACACTTTGCATGAGCAGCCACAAGATAGTGGCAGCAGCGACACGAGGGCTTGATGTGTGGGGAATATTTCAATGCAGCCCTGCATTCCAGCTAGGATGGCTTCTTAGTGGGGCTGGATAAACTCTAGAGGCCAAGAATGTTGGAAATCAAGGTCTTAGCCCTGTTTGCCCGTGACAGGTCTAAGCTGACACTTTCTCTCTGCAGCTCCAGGGTTAATCAGGAGCTGCACACCCTGATGCATGCTGCAGAAGTGGGTGATGCACATCCCTGCAGAAGTGGGAGATGCACATCCCAATGCATGCTGCAGATGTGGGAGATGCACATCCTGATGTGTGCTGCAGATCTGGGAGATTCATGTCCCAGTGCATGCTGCAGATGTGGGAGATGCATGCCCCAATGTGTGCTGCAGATGTTGGAGATGCACATCCCAATGCATGCTGCAGATGTGGGACATGCACATCCCAGTGCATGCTGCAGATGTGGGAGATGCACATCCTGATGCATGCTGCAGATGTGGGAGATGCACACCCCGATGGTAGGTTCCACTGCCTGGGCAGGCTGGAGATCATCTCCCTGTCGTTTCTCCCAGCCCTGGCCCCACTCAGCCATGGCCTCAGCCACATCCAACACCAGCCTCCTGACTCTTCTTTCAAAGGGCTTACCCGGGCAGCCACCCCCCGCTTCCTCCCAGGCCTCACCAGGGATTTACATGAAAAGATCATTTATAAAACCTGATGTTTTGTTTCATTGCAAATGCCCAGGCATGGGCCGGGCTTGAATTCCGCTTTTATTCCACATGGCTCCTATTTATTTCTCAGATAGATAGATAGATTAGTAAATTGTGACTGTCACTAAACATTAGCCCAGCTGTTTCATCAGCTCTCCCTCTGCAAGCTGACAGTTCGTTAGAGCGTGGTATCCATCAGGATGCTGCCACCACCTCTCCCTTTCAGCACAGCTTTTCTTCCAGGCTCAGCTGTGCCCTGTGCCAGCCCAAACCAGCTGTATAAATGCAAGGAGCAATGAGTTAAAACTAACAAAAATAACAGGCTCCCCAGGTAACAACTCCTTACCTGTTTATCATTTGTAGAAAAGCTGATGGAAAGCATGAGCAATGTGGAAGGGGATGAATATTGGCATTTTTCAGGCTCCATAGGGCGGAGGGAGGGTCAGTTCAATTTGGGGTTGCACAGTAGCCCCCTTAGAAAGGTTTTGTGCCCTCTCTCAATTCCTAAGTAAACCTCTCATCCCCCTGTCAGCTTCGATTTGTAACCGTACTCACGGCATCTGGTTTTCATATGAAGAGTGGAATACAGGGGATGCTGTCTGCTCACTTCTGCCCAGAGCTATTCATCTAGGGCTGGCTCACCAAAAAAACCCCAGCCATTCCTGAAAGGCACTATCATTGTGGAGACAGAGAAAGGATCTGCTGTCCCTGTGTGCTGCGGGATGTGAAATGAGGGGCAGGAGGATGAGGAGGAGCTCCAGCCCACCCGGGTCCAGACTCTGCCGCATCCCCTGCCTGCACACGGGATGGGGATCTGGCAAATGCACCCAGAACGTCAGGGCAGAGGAAAGGATGGGTTTGCAGGAAGGATTTCAGCAATGATTGATGGTATGTGCACATAGCATATGCTTTTGTGGCCCACCTGCCCCCTGGTTTGTGCCCAACACCCTTTCTCCATGCTCTTGTTGGGTGGCACAGCGTGGGTCTGAGCATCCCAAACAGCTCCAGAGTTGCACATGGGTGCTGGGGTCTGCTCCAACCTGCCAGTGCAGAGCCCACCAGCATGGCACAGGGCTCGGGCAGAACTTGGTGTGGAGCACCCGCAGGCTTTTGCAGGGTCTGTGGGGTTTTGCTGGGGAGTGAAATGGGATTGTTTCAAGGTGGTGTGGTCAAAGCCTGCTTTATGAAATGGGCCGTCTGCTTTTACCCCAACCCCCATAGCGATGGCGTTTGCAAAGCCAGGGGAAAACCTCTGCCCAAAGTCAGCTCAGGGCACCGGTGCCATCTGTGGCTTGTTCTTGTGTGTGTCCACTTTGGCTTTTTATTGCATGTGGCCATTTTTCTGCTGTTTCTTGGGACTTTGAGATTCCCAGTGGGCAGAGACACAGTCACTGCCCTGCAAAATGCATTAGGAAATGCCAGGCTGGCCACGTGAGAGCTGCAGAGGAGGCAGCACTGTGCCCTTTTCCTTTAGCAGCCAAAGGGGATCAAGTACTTTTTAGAGGAGCCATGGGCAGAGTTCCCCACGTGCTGCATTGTCCTGCAGGGCGAGCAGGGACGAGGACATCCCAGGGTGACAGCTTGTTCTCCATCCGCATGTGGCGGTGGCTTTTGGGCATCTCCCAGCCCAGAGAGCCCAGCCTTGTGCCATGCCCCAGGTGAGGATTTCCTAGCTGGGTGAGGTTTGATCACTCACCTTGTCATCAGAGCTGGAGGATAAGATAAGGCTCTTCTCTGGGGTGGCTTCCAGCAAAGTCCAGATCTCGGTGACAGCATACTGGAGCACTGTTATCAAACCCAGCAGGGACCAGCCAACTGGGAACACTTAAAAGCAGGGAGGATTGCAAAGCCCACAAACATGCCTGTAGCTGACATGGAAGCCAGGAAGGAGCCTTAAAAAGAGGAACATCTACCTCCAGCTGCTAGGAGGCATTGGGAGCAAGGGATGCTTCCAAACCCAAGACCTGCCAGGGACATCCTGTACTGGGTCATGGGTCCCCATGCATGCTGAGTTCCCCTCTGTCCCCAGCTGCCTGCTCCACCCCAGCTGTGCTTCCAGCCTTCCCCTTTGCTCCTGTCCCCTTTGGGGTGGGAGAAGCTGGGAGCCACATCCCTGCGTGGGGCAGAGCTGGATGTACCCTGACGTGCAAGACCCACTGCCACCCCTCCCCTCTGCCAGCAAACCACCTTCAAACCCTGTAAAGCCATTAGAGAAGCACGCTTCAACATCATCTATGATTTTAACATGATTGTCTAATTTTCCTAAATCAGCAGCTGATTTTCAGCAGTGAGGAATGCTCTAGAGGAAGAGATTTTATTTTCCCTTCCTTTGCTGGACTTCCTAGGACGCAACCTTTGATCCAGACTCCTGATGTTATCAAGTTGGAAGCTGCAGCTCTTTGAAGCAGGCTTCATGCCATGCTTTAAACTTCTGGGGGTTTTAAACCTTTGCCATGGGGTGCAGCTTTGGTACAGATCACCCTGCCTTCAGACCTAAGGACTGTGGCCACCAAGGGATGAACAAGGGCTCAGCTTCAGGGAGCCCAGGACTGTGGTCTGGGTAAGATTTGGGTGTTCTGCTGCTGTTTCAAACATCTGGCCTTGTCGCTGTGACCTGGGGCAGTGGAAACAGGTCATGTCCTGATTCCAGAGGACCCACATGATGTGGACGTTGGGATGATGTTTTCAGGGTTGTGCCCATCTGGGTCATTATAAAACTCCTTTCTGCTTTGCTTCCACATCTGCTTGCCCCAAATTTCACCCCCGAAAGGCACCCTCACATCTTGTTTCTGGGGTGCCATGGATCCGTCTAGAAGCAACAGCACAAAGCTTTCCCAAAGCAGCAACAGCAAATGACTCTGGGATGGGACCAGCCCCGAGCAGCTGGCACTGGAAGCTCTGCTCACCTGTACTGGATTAATGGGGATGTGGATGGGCTTAGTTCAGTTTGGAAATGAAGTCCCATGTCACTAATGAGCAGCACCCATGAGCTGTGGGTCACACAGCCACCTCCTGGGACATGGCGATGAATCAAGCTTGATTGGTGCAATGCCTTAAGCTGGGCTTAAAGTGTAACTGTTATTGCTTGTTTGCACACTTCTATTTTTGACAGTCCAGGGCATGTTGTGCTGAGATGTTGCACAGGCACAGAGCAGGAGGGAGGGTTCTGTCCCTCAAAACAACCTGAATGTTAGCTGAAATGATGCAGGTTCAGAGATCAGGGAGGAGGGATTTGAGGGTGTTTGCAGGTGTTTGCAAGCAGCTCTTCCCTCAGCATGGGATGAGGAGGGTGCTGGGTATTGGGCTGCAGGCAGGTATTTCAAAGTGTGGCCAAAGAACCTGTGCCAGCCTGGTGAGCATTGCTGGAGGGGAGGACTTAGACATGAAGACTGGCACAGGTAGCAGCAGAGACACTGAGAGCCCCTGTGGATCTGTCTTGAGCCTTTTTGTCCTCATTCCTCATCACTCAATTAAAAAAAGCAGGATAAAAATAGAGCTCAAAGATCAATGGGCTGTAAGGCAGGGAGGAAGTGGCCTGCATCCGTCAGCACGCAGCACTCAGGTTTTGGCAGCCAGAGCATCCAGCCCTCCCCAGCCTGGCAGAGCCTGGCAGAACCAGCAGTGAGGAGGGCAGAATGCAGGCAGGAGGGACAGCAGCACGTATGGGTGCTTGCTTTCCCCTTGCTGTCCCCTCAGGGGTGCTGGCTTCAGCAGGGCAGCACTGCAGAGCTCTGGTGGGAGCACCCTGTGAACCCCACAGCAGCATCCCCCTCCCAGCTGGGCCAGGTGGCTCTTCCAAAATCCCTGCCTGGCTTTCTGGAACAACTTCTCCATTAAAGCTTCTCCCAGAGAGCTCCGTTCTTTGGACTGGATACCCCAGGATGATGCCCCTGCAGCGGTGGCTTGGACCCCATCTCCAGCATCCCCATGCGGTTGTTCCCTGCTGAGCTGGGTTGCTCCCTTCTCCTGCAAATCCAGTGCTCAGTAAGCAGCCTGCTGCCTTCAAGTGGCATGGGACAAGCATGAGCACAGGAGGATCTGCCCAGGACAATCAGGAATGGCCTCTCCAGTCTTTGGGATTTGACACACCTTGGAGCTCCACACATCCAGAGCTCACAAGAAGCCTAAGTAGGACAGAGGAGTCCTCAGGTGCCAGGTAAGTGATGGGGACACGGCCACCCTCTTTGTGCAGGAGACACAAAATGGGTGCCCAGAGCATTCCCGCAGCTCGGTGCCAGCTCCAGGCGCTGGTGAAGGATGCTCACAGCCTTGAGGTGAGGTGCGTGGGTCCGGCACCCTTGTACAACACCAAGCAGCATCCATCAGTCCTGCTCCTTCCTGGGACAGCAGCTGCTGCAGGTGCAGACTGCAAATGCCTCCTGTGCAAAGGCTGGAGGGGTTCAGAGAAGAAAAGTGGTCCGGATCCAGGTCCCTGGCATGGTTGACCCACAGCTGAGTGAGTGATGGGTGTCCCAGACTTCCAAGGCCACTGTGCTTCCCTCGATGGGGGCCATCATGCCAGCAGCCACCAGAGGTAGCCATTTGTTTTCTGCTTATCAATCACTTCATCAAGGGACATGCTAGCAAGGAGTTCCCAGGAGGAGCAGCCAAGCCATGGGCTCTGCCTGGATGGATGTCCTACTGAAGGAAGGGTCTACTCCAGAGGATCAACCCCAACACCCATCGCCCACTGCTTCATGCTGAGGTTGATCTCCCCTGCCGAGGGTGGGTGATCCCAGTGCCACTGCCTCACTTGCTGGGAAAGTTCCCTCTGTTTTCCTGATGGTGTAAGGATGCTGGACATATGCATGAGCCCACACCACTGCTTCTTGCTTCTTAGCACCAAATCTAAAGCTCCATGTGGTTTTTTCAGGCCAGAAAATCATTATTTTTTCTGCCTCACAATCAGCACCCCTGGCTTCGGGCTGAACTTTTGTCCTGCAGAGATGGCTTTAATTGTGCCCCTGTAAAGCAGCTCAAGCTCTTCCCTTGAGGAAGGTTCATGAGGAAGATGGAAAATGGGCCCTTAATGCTCTAAGAATTTTCCTCTCTTCCCCCACCCCATCTTTCCTCCCATCAACTTTTAAGCTCATCTAAAAACTGCATCCCTCTGTTTCTATACATTGATGGCAGGACAGGGATGCTGCAGCTTTGCCAGCAGCGCAGGATTTCCATGGAGTTATAAGTGGAAGCAAATGGTTTAAGAGGAAATTAAATTTACAGCTTATAAAAAAATGCATTTTATTGCTTTGCCTGTTGTTCAGTAAAGGCAGGAAGATAAAGGAATGCTTTGCATTTGTCTCTTGCCTTGGAGGCTGGAGGCAAAAAGGAGCAAACCCACTGATCATGCAATAGCTGGCGGCCAGATTTGGCCCCAGCTCCATCCATGTCAATGGCAAAATCCTGGGACACAGATGCTTGGAGGTGATGCTCGTGGGGGGCTGTGAAGCAGGATGCTTCATACTCTTAAATATTGGCTGGATGAGGCCCCAGGTTTGGCTTGGAGGGCACTGGTGAGAGAGATTGAACTGGATTTCTCCCAGAATTATAGGAGCATCCCTGCCTTGGATGGGTGCTGGAGGAGCAATTGGCAGCTAAGCTGGACTCGGTTTGCACAACACGGCACCAGCAGCCACAGCTTTGGGGTTGCACATCACTGTCATCCCAGGAATGATCCTTCCCGTGGCTGTCATCTCTGAGGAGAACCACCAGGAGTAGCTGGGGTGATATCTTTCCCCATTGCCAACTCACTCAGGGCCCTGGCATGGACCAAGGGATGCTCTGACTGTACCCAGCAAGCACGAGTGAGGTGGGCAAAGGAGCTTTGCCTCTTCCAGCACCACTGGAGCTACAAAGTGAGTGTGTGGAGGCTCTTGGCCCTCCAGAGGAGGAACCTCCCCCGGCTCCAGCCCTCCCAGCTGTGTCAATAGAGAAGAAACAAAAGTGCTTTTTCTTCGCCTGTTGTTTTTGCAGAGTGGGACAAGCCGATGGCAGTTGCACTGTGACACTGGCTACTGGGGACAGGCATGTGTTGGGCTCAGCTGAGCTTTCCATAGCCTTCTGGGAAGCATTCAACAGCCAGGTGCAATGAAGGGAAACCCAGAGGGTTTGCTTATATATATTTCCTTTTGCCCATGACTTTATTGAGAGCAGATCATTAAAGGAAGGAAGAGAAGAGGCTCTCTGGCCTCTCTCTTGAGCATTTTTTTCCCTGAGCAGCATCCTTGCTGCCACCAGGGCCCAGGGTGGTTCATGGCACATCCCTGGACTTTGCTGGGACTTCTCTCCCTTCATGGCTATTCACATAGATGACAGTAGTACCCAGGGTCTCCACTGCATACTTTCCATCCCCACTTCTGAGTAACCTCTGTCACAGGCTCCTTTCAAGTAGTTGTAGAGAGCAATAAGGTCCTCCCTGAGCTTTCTCTTCTCCAGACTAAACACCCCCAGTTCCCTCAGCTGTTCCTCATAAGACTTATTCTCCAGACCCTTCACCAGCTTTGTTGCCCTTTTCTGGACCCACTCCAGCAACTCAATGACTTTGTCACTTTTCCATAGGAAGCCAAGCTCAACGCTCTGAGGAGGAGTCACATAGGGAGGATGTAAAGTGGAGTGGAACGATTCTGATTCACGTTTTTCCTTGAAAAGCAGTGGATTTATGTGCAGCATTTGCAGGGGCAATGTGATATAAATCAGCTGCTCTCCCACGTAATCTTCATTGTGCTGCTGGTTCCCATGCATATATCCATTTTACTCTCTGGGCTGAAAGGGAGAAATTATTCCTGGCTACTCCTGAGGCCAGCCAGCGTGCTTGGGCAGGAAAAGGGGAGTCCCAGAGAGAGTGGAAGGATGTCTGTTGCTCAAAGAAATCATCTTGCATCAAGCAGATACATATTTTGGTGGCTCCTTCCCCAGCTGGATGCTCTGGCCATGTTTGCCTGCTGCTTTTGACCCCCATGTGATGGGTCACCTTTGGGGGGTGCCTGTTGTCCCCAGAGCTGTCCAGCCACATGTATTCCCACAGCACTGATGCTCAGAGAATGCAGGAGCAGGGATTGCCAGGGAGCCGGTGTGCTTGGGTTTGCAATGTGGCTCCTGACACTCAGCTGGTTGTTGGCAACCAGAGCCAGGAGAGGAAAACAATATGCAATTGCACCATAATTAAACAGCCTCCTAATTGTAGCACTACATACAGCTCTTCCACTGCTTTCTAAGTTTGGTGGCATAATTACAGCAGCAGAGTAGAGGCAGCATCTGTGTTCCCACTGCACCAAGCCCTGCCTTCCAGGGATTTTGGATTTAACCGTATAAATCATGGGCTGAAACCTGGCATGCAATGAAAGGGAACAGCAACCCCCAAGCCCTGCCTGGGCTTGGCCCTGGTGAGGCACAATGGGCAAAGCCCTCACATCCCCTGCAGCCCCTGCCGTGCTTGCTGGCCCTGTCCTGGGGCAGAGGCAGGCAGCACAGTTTCCTCTTTAGAATGTGTTTTTGCAAACCAGCTTTAAAAAAACCCCCAAACAAAACAACAAAGTCTTGCTCTGGTTGATCATTGTAACTCTCAGTTTAGAAACACGCAGCGAGGAAGATTAAAGGGTGGCTTGGGGGAAGGCAGTCTGAGTGTCAGGATGCTGGGATGTACTGGGAGCAGACACAGGCACAAGAGAGTTGCCCTCTCACTGTGTCTCCATCTCCCCAGCTCAGCTGGGCTCTTTTTCAGGAAGACCTGGGACGGTTAATCCATTTCCCTTTGGCTGATCCTGGCACTGGCTTGTTATTGTAGGGTTGCTTGTGCAGAGTGGTTTGTTTTAGGAGCATCTGGAGGGATACCGACCACCCCAGGGGGCAGGTGTGTTGTGGGCAGCCCCAAGGAGACTGGCAGCGATGGCCAGCAGGGTGCAGGAAGATGCCCAGACCTATATTTATTTTTTTTATACATATATATATTTTATACTGCGGGTTTGAGGAATCCCAAGATAAATGCCACTTTCTGTGTTAAAAGGAGGACGTCTTGGAAGGCAGGGGAGGGAAGATGAATTGCAGCCTGTGTTTTTGGTTGGAAAACGTGTCCTGGATGTTTTCCATCACACGGGTGGGTTTGTGTGGGTTCACCTGGGCAAGAAGCAGCAGGGTAAAGTGATACCCCACGGGGCACAGGCAGCCCTTCTCCAACACCCCCTTTCCCTAAACCTGATAGCAGCCAATGGCTCTTAATGAAATAAGCAGCCACTTTACAGCTGCTCTTGCACCACATGTGAAAATCATTAGTTGCGATGTTTTGCTGGAAAACGGAGGAAAAGGATTGGGGCAGATGAGAGATGCACAAATTTATTTGCTCTGCAGCCCCATCCCACCCAGCTTCCCCCTGCAAATATCTCCTGCCTGCTCCCATAAGCATTAAATCTCCAGGTGAAGGGAAAAAAACCCCTCTTGTTCTGTGAATTCACTGTAAAAGTATGCAGGGTTTAGTAATGTTGCATTAGCACTGGTTCTGTCATTGCTAAATAGCTGAGAGAAGTAGTTTCTGGTATCCATTGGATTAGGTATTGTCTGGGATGCTTTCTGTGAGGAGGAAAAATAATCCTGGGATGAGTGTGGCCCATCAGACAGGGAGTGATGCCCCGACCCATTTCCCTCTCCTGCCCACATCTGTCCACCACTGGGGTCTGGAAGGAAACAACGAATGACTTGGGTTCACCTGTTTTTCAGAAACAAGATTTAAAAAGAAAATAATAAATTGTCACTGTTTGGAAGAATTTGGTTTTCCAGCCAGGATATAAAAATACCCATTTTTTTCCAGACTCCCAGAGGGTCCGGGGGAAGGTTTGTTCTTTTTCATTCCTCCTTCAGTGGCTGAAGATGAGGAAAGGGATGAGAAGAAGGGGAAAGCGTGGAGCCCGGCGATGCTGTCTTCCCTGGGCCAGGGCAGTACCCAGATCCCTCCTCCCATTTCTGTGCTTTCCAGACACTTTTTGCTTGCAGCATTACCTCACCACTGGGATTCAGCCCCTGGAGTGGCTGCATCTGCGTTTTCCCTGCGGGAAGGGCAGCAGTATCCTTTCCTCAGACATGGTTGCCCTGAGACAACACCTTAAAATCTTCCTGCTCTGCCTGAAAACCATATCCCAAAGCAGAAGGGAAATTCCCAGTCCTTGCTTTGCATCTCGGAAGCACGTGCTAAGGAGGGATGTTGTCCTGGACCGGTACCCAGACTAGCACAGTGGGGATGGGCTTGGACCCTGAGTGCTTTTCCACCTCACACAGCACCAGCAAAAGGAAAATATCATAAGAAATAGCACAGATCCTCTCAGTGGATTTCTTCCACCTTGGTATCACCTGGCTCGTGCCCTCTCCTGCTGTGGCTGGGCCCCAGGGATGTGTCCCCACATCTGCCACCCAGCAGCTGGACCAGCGGGAAGGGCTGTGTGTGCCTGGAAACCCATCAACAAAATGCTTTTCATTACTCTCCCTTTGAAGTTTCAGACTTGTGCCAGGCTCATGTTCGGCACCTGCAAACAAACCTGACCCGAGCAGCTGCCCAGCTTTGATGTTTCATGATGCAGGAGGGTCTCTACAGCCACGGGCTGATGTCACCCTCCTGGAGAGGGGCCAGAGGGGACCGGACACTTGGGAGAGATGATGGAAAACAGGGCTGGATTTTAGTCCAGCTCCTCCTCACCCCACAAACCAGGGATGCACCAGTGGGGTGCACAAATCCATCCCTCTTTTATATCACTGATGCTTTTTCACATCATGTTGGCAGGCAGAGGAGGACCAAGCTGCTCACCACCCTGGGTGCTGCCATGACGCAGCCATCCTGCTGCTCCCTGGGCTGTGTAACCCACCCGACTGCAACCAGCATCTTTACTGAGCAGCCAATCGATTGAAGTTTGCTATGAATGTCCCTCTGTTCACCAGCCTTTTTATAGCTCTGAGCATTTTTCTTAGCCCTGAGAGTTTCTGCTCCTGTTGAGAACAGAGAGCATCTCTCAGCACTGGCGTCTGCAGCCAGCTGGGGCCAGAGGGGGCTGCACCAGGTCAACTCTTTTTTCAGGGTCCTGCTGCCTGAAATGCAATGTTCCCACCATGCTTACGCCCTGACACTGGGGCAGCCAGGGCATTTTGTAGCTCAGACATGGCAGAGCTTGAGGACCATCCTGGTGAGGAGCTGTGGTGATCCTGGAGTCTGGTTTCCTATACCCCCAACCTTGTGCTGTGGTTTTCTGCGTGGCACATCCCTCCTGCTTCCCAAGGGCCATGAATCCTAGGGAAATGTCATGCAAGGTGCTGAAGGTGATGGCAAGCTTGGCTTCAGGCAGCAGCTCCAGCTGGAGGAAGACAAACCAGGTCGTTCTCCATCAAAATCACAACATCCCTGCTCCCGCCTCCCCTGGGTGCATCTCCCTGTGGTGATGCGGTACCCATGGGTGCATCCAAGCCCCACGGGTGGGAGAGGGAGCCTAAAGAAGGGGAAACCCCAAAATTCCTGAGCTGCCTTCCCCACTATCTGGGATGCAATTCCCTCCTTGCAGGCATTCCCCTCCCCCTGGCCCACGAGCCATCTGCTTCCCCTTTGGCATGGGGAGGATCGCAAGGTGCTGATGTATGCTGCTGGCTGAGCCACAGGGAAATGCTCTGGAGCAGACACGGGCCAAGGGCTGGGCTGCAAGGACCTGCTCCCCATCGGTTTTTCTGTGCCCAAGCAGAGGACATAACTTACAGAAAGGAGTAAATAGACAGTAAATTAAGGGGATGGTATTCAAATCCTCTCTGGATGGGGCTGGCAGGGTCCCTGCTCTCAAGCAGCAGTGGGGAGGGATGCAGCCGTGGGGGTTTTGTGGCAGCATCTGTGCCATAGCTGCACGTCGCAGGCAGATGAGGATGGCTTCACGACATTGGCTGCAAGTGCCAGGTCTCCCATGGGAGGGGACAGAGCTGGCATCACTCCCAAGAGCAGCAGGGATTTTGCAGGGATGTGGCTGGTGCATTTGTGAGCTCGCAGAGGTTGCCAGCCAGTGGTGCCAGCTTGCAGGGCTGGGTGAGGGGGGATAACCCAGCTGGAGGTCCCGGGAAGTATGTTTGGGTAGGCAGAGGGAAGGTGTTCTGGCAATGCACACCGTGTTTGCAGTGGCTGGGCTGTACAGCCCTGTGATTCCACTTGATCTGTGATGTGCCCCTCACCCAGGCGTCTGGGCATGGGTATGTGATCCCAGCTTGCTGCTTGAAGCCCTCCAAAGCATCAGCACAAGCGCCTTGGCTCCACAGGGCAGGTGGCACCCAAAACATGTCCATGTATCCCAGAGCTTCCCATCACGACTGGAGATCTGTGTGCTGGGGGACACAGCACCCATGGGTCGCCCCAGCCACAACTCCACTGGGGACCCGCCAAATCTGCCTGTCCCAGTGAGAGATATGCCCAGTATGGGGCATGTCCCGGCCAGCCTTTGCATTTAGCTCAACATCTTGTTTGCTTTCTACTAGCCAAGCCAAGCAGCGGGGCTTTTGCAGGGACAGACTAGGGTCAAAGTAAACCTCACAGTGAATGCGGTGGTGTCGGGGTCTTGTGCTGCCTGCAGGGTGTTTTCTGGAAAAGCCTTGTGTGGGGCTGCTCCCCCCTGTGCCCTGGGTGTAATCGGATCCATCCCCCACTGTAGGAGAGGATGGAAACTATTTCATTATTTCCAAAGAGAGGTAGCTGCTTGGCTGGAGAAGAAAGAGTTAAAGAAGAAGCAAAGTACACTGTGTGATTAAGCAGAGCAACCCAGGTGGACAGGAGTAGGAGAACAGAAAGATAAGGAACTGGCTATTCTGGGACTGTTTGTGAAATGACGAAGAATGTTGAAAAAAACAAAACTGTAAACCAGGAACTAAACATGATGTGATAAAATAGTTTGGCATAAGAGTTAGAGCAATAGACTAAAGATAGCTTTGCTAGAATGGTATAAAAGTTAGAGCAATAGGCAATAAAGTGATTCACTGCATGAAGATGCTCTGAGTCCGTGCCTTTCATACGCCACACCCCACCAAGCAAGCACTTGTGTTCGGAGCATTTTCTGAATGTTTTGCATTTGGGAGACACGCGAGGAATGTCTGCTGGGGAGGGCAAGCAGCCTGTGAACCAGTGAGGCACTGGTGCCTGGCCCGGGCTGTGTTTTGGGGACCTGAGCCTCTTCTCAAGGGCTCTCCCTGCTCCGGTCCTGCTTCAAACCCCGCAGCTTTCCTGGTGCAAAAAGGCTGAAAAGAGAAAACACCATTTCTACCTTCCCGCTGCATGCTCCCATGGGGATCAGTCTCCCCATGGAGCACCTTCTGGCCTCCACCACCAGCCCTGGAGTTGCAGCCAAACATTATTTGGGAGAAGGTGGCTGCTGGAGCAGCATCCCTGGGTCTCACCATCCCCAACCTTCTCTTCACCGAACCCCCCGTCCAAAGTTGGCACCGCGCTGGGCGGCTGCTTGCAGACACCTTTGCTTCCCTCTGCAGGAAATCTCCATAAATTGCAAGTCAGCCTCTGAATCGCATTATTCCCAGAGCTGGACCCCACCAGGGATGGAGCTGCTGCAGGGAGGGACACCAAGTTCACATCTGCACAGAGCCACTGGCTACTTTTATCTCCATCACTTGACTACTTAATCAGGAAGGGGCGATATTATATATTTTTTTAAAATCCACTTTTATACAGAGCAAATTATGTTTACCTTTAATTAAAAAAAAAGTCAATAATATTCTGAACCAAATTTCTGGAAGAAAATAATTAATAGTGCAATATATCCCCAAAGGAAATGCTCATTAATCTTGGTTTTCAGAAGCAAATTTCAGAGGAGACCTTATTTAAAACACTGCTAATAATTTGTCGTGGTTTGAGCCCAGCTGGTAACTCAGAACCACACAGCTGCTCGCTCACTCCCCCCTTCTTCCTCCCCCTGCTCCCGGAGGGATGGGGAGGAGAATCGAAAGAATGTAACTCCCACGGGTTGAGATAAGAGCAGTCCAGTAACTAAGGTATAATACAAAACCACTACTACCACCACCAATAATAATAATGATAAGGGAAATAACAAGGGGAGAGGATACAATTGCTCACCACCCGCAGACTGGTACCCAGCCCAACCCGAGCAGTGATCTGGGCCTTCCGGGTAACTCCCCCCGGTTTATAGACTGGGCATGACGTGCCATGGTATGGAATACCCCTTTAGCCAGCTTGGGTCAGGTGTCCTGTCTCTGCTTCCTCCTGGCTTCCCCTCCTCCCTGGCAAAGCATGAGACTGAGAAAATCCTTGGTCAGAGTAAACATTACTTAACAACAACTAAAAACATCGATGTTATCAGCGTTGTTCCCAGGCTAAAAGTTAAAAAACACAGCACTGCACCAGCTACTAAGAAGGAGAAAAATGACTGCTATAGCTGAACCCAGGACATAATTATAGGAAAGTTGACAGCTTAAAAGCCCCCAAATCTAGCAGCAGTCTCCCCCTATCAAATCCTACAGTAACTAGTTCGGGCTGGACGGGAGCATCTCTGTTCTCATGGCTAGGGTGCTGCTGTGGCTGTTAGGTACCACCAGGATGGGTGGGGTTCCCTGGAATGGTGTAAGGTGGGTTCTGGTGGATGAGGCGTCTGTGGTAGCAGGAATAGGCTTGGGAGGGCTCCGGCTGTGGGTCATCCCTCCCACCTGAGCTCGGGAAGAAGCCCGGAGGGGTGACAAGATCATCTGGACCAGCTTGGTGGGTGTGCTTAGAGCACCCATGCTGGAGCTGCTGGCTGGTGCCATGATGCTCCTTGTGCCACCCGTGGTCCATCTGCACCCTGGTGTAGAATGCTGCTCTCTCCATCTGCCAACACCTGGCTGCACATGGGTCTCTGGGGCTATTGCACCCTTTAAGCCAGAGCAATATGGGGAGGAATAATGGGATGTCACTGCTCTTGCAGAGACCAGCCTCCCCCAGGAAGGTGGTGGTCCATCAGTCTGTCTGCTGGGGCTTGGCAAGACCGGTGTCACTGGTGATCACTGTCAGCAGCAGGATGAGACCTGCAGGCATGTGTCCTCCCTCTGTCCTTTGCCCATGGATGGGGAGACTCACAGCATCCCAGTGGGTGAGGGCTGGATTCATGCGCTCACTGACATGCATCCAGCTGACCCCAATTGAAGCCTGTGACTGCGTTAATTGCAATGAGCCAATTAATTTTACTCAGCCAATTAATTTTACTGTGTGTGTGTCTGCCCAAAAGCAGAACTGCCCAAATGAACATGGGGCAGATTCTGATCCGCCATGGCCCCCACCATCACCAAGCAGCTGCCACAGCAGCCATGCCATGAGTGAAGGAGATGAGAAGGATTCCAAAAGGACAATGAGCTAAATGAGGCTTGAGTGAAAATACCGGTGATGTGTTCATTGCTCTCAGGTTTCCCGTCCCTGTTTGACCAGGTCTGGGAGCAGGAGCGGAGGGGAAAGCAGCTTGGAGCAGACTCAGGCTCTGCTGGGAGGAAGAAAACATGATATTGGCCTGGGAATGGTGTCATTGCCTTTGCTTTTTTGCTTTTTTAATTCCTTTTTTGGGGGTCGTGGAAGGCTAGGAGGGAAATACAGAGCAGGGCCCTATCCTGGGAAAGTGGGGCGAGTGGGATACAGTGATGCAGGACACTGGCATGCCGTGCCTTGGCAATGCCCGAGGGGGTCAGGAATCTGCCCAGGTCACACAGACCTGGGGAGATGGAGAGATTTCATCACAGCAATATTTAATACCTCTCCAAGGCCCCAGTGAAAGAGCATGTAATCCCATGCTTAATTTCATTTTGGTGCTGTAAACCACAGAGCGACGCACTCATCTTGAAGCGAGGGCCTGGGACCACTCAGGCACGCTGACCTCCAAATAAACAGGGCAGCAGCCAACTTTTAGCAGAAACTTGAGCGTAGACTGTGGTGCATCCTGCTGTTTGCACCCCAGCAGGATGGGGGCCGGTTGCCAGGGCAGGGTGATGTGGTATGTGCTGGTACCCGGAGCCCTTCGCCTCCCTTAGCACCCGGTGCGACGCTGATCCTTCCAATCTTCTGCTTTTATTACTCAAAATGGCATCTAAGGAGTGAATTATGATTTTTTTTATATTTTTGCCTGTCTACCACCCTGCCCCAGGCAGGTTCTGTAGTGTTGGGGATCCCAGGGGTTCCTGCAGTCTCCTCCTGCCTGCTCTTTGTCATCCGGAGCCATCATTTTCATTAGGCAGCTGCTCTGTACCTCACTGCCCTGTGTGCCTTTTATCTGCATTCTGTTAAATGATTTCAAATATGTGATATGATAAAGACAAACAAACACCCGTTCAATTTAGTTCACCCTAATGCCAGACTCTACTTTTCCCAAAGTAATTAAGATTAATGCAGTTGATAATTTAGGAGGTATTCTTAAATGTACCCTTCTGGCAGCATCTAACATGTAATTTTACCTTAGAAGATTTATCGGAACACTTAGGTAACAGATAGTTCCTTAGCAAACAGGAGCATTTAGAAGGAAAATGAAAGATTAATATTTCTTAAAAAAAATGTCAAAATAAGTCATTCTTTATTACAGCCCTACAAAGATGTTGCTGTCAGGCCCAGCCCCTCTGCTGATTCTTGGGGGAGATCAAACCCACTGCAATCTCAGGGCTCAGTGAGCAGGAGGGGAGGAGGTCTCAGATTGGGTTTTTAGGGAAGCAGACTCTTTGAAGGGCTCTGCTCGCCTGTGCCAAAACACACCAGAGCCAGGCCAGCCCCTTGTTTTGGGGGAAATTTGGGAGTTGACCCTGACCTTGCACCAACACTATCCCAGAGGATGCAGGTCCTGGCTCTGCCATCGCTCCCCCCTTGAGGATGCATGGCTTCAGCCCAGATTTCCCTGGGGTAGCTCCAACCTGGCAGCTCTCTGCCTTGCTCAACACATCCCAGCTTCCTTTCCTGCCCTGCAATGGGTGAGAAGAAGCTGAGCTAAACCTCAGGAGAGCCTCGCTGCTTTCTATCACCAACCATATTATTTCCTTTGGAAAAGACTCAGATGCTGTTGGCTGTGGCTGGGGATGGCACCAGAGAGAGTGTCTGTAGCTGATTGTCACCCAGCTCCAATGACCACACAGCCAGGGAATAACAGGATTCGCTTTGCCAGGTCATCCTGATCCATTCATCACTTTTCATGCAGCCATCGGATTGGGGTGACCTCCAACCAGGGCTGAGCTGTATCTCGTGTCTTCTCCTCTCCCCCCCACCCCAGCCACCTCCTCTGTGCCATGTCCTGTGGGGCATCACCTCTGACAGACATGCAACCTCCTTGGGGTCGGGTGATGGGAAGATTAAGGAGGGACCCCAGACACGGTACCAAGACACAGGCTTGCAACATCCTCCCCATCTCAAAGGGTGCCCAGGGAGCTGCCAGTGTCAGCCTTGCCCACCCAGGGACCTGTCCTCCTCCACTATTTTGCATTATAAGCCAAGGAGGGATTAGGACTGTTTGTTTGCAAAATCTGGATCCCGAGTGAAAACTGGATTCTCACCAGCTTGGAAATTCAAAGCTATTCAGATGCAGAAAATCAGTTTTGGATCATCACGAGCAAGAAACAAACTTTCTGAATAACCTTCCAACTTCTCAGGACAGAAAAATCTGCTGAAAACAACATCTTGCCCCAACACAGCCAGACCAGACCATCTGGGACCGTGTGTCTACGCACAGGGCCAGCCCTGGTCCCCAGTCCCAGCCTCCTTCCCTGGGGATGAACAGGGACCAGAGCTGGCAATGGAGGTGTCACAACATCCTGGTGAGATGCTCCCATCGTGCCTGGGCAGGAACCAGACCCCTCATCCTGCTGTTTTCTTTATTTGACTGGGAAATGGGTTAATGTCAGAACGGGGTTCAAAGTGTCTGGATATGACCCATGCGCTTTGGGGAGTAGCAAACATGGGTTAACTCCAGGCTGGAAAAGGGGCTGGCAGGGAGGTAACAGTGATCCATTCAACCCCCTCCCTTTCCCCAATGTCATGGTTTAAGCCTGGCCGGTATATCAGAACCATGCAGCTGCTAGCTCACTCCCCTCCTTCTTCCCTCCCCCACTGCTCCCTGAGAGATGGGGAGGAGAATTGAAAGAATGTAAATCCCACAGATTGAGATAAGAACAGTCCAATAACTAAGGTACATACAATCATATCAGATTGCCTGGCACATCAGTCCCACAGGACTATAAGGCTCTAGCAGATACCGGTGCACAGTGTACCCTGTACTCTCAGGAGAAGGAACTTCAAAGACCCAAAAGGGCACCAATGGACTTTTAGTATTGCTGCCTTGGAGACAGAAGAAATTAAGCAGCTGTCCACCTTGCCCGGTCTCTCAGAGGATCCTTCTGTTGTGGAGCTGCTGAAGGTCGAAGAACAACAAGTGCCAATTGCAACCACAACAGTGCACCTGCGGTAATATTGCACCAACTGAGACTCCCTGATTCCCATCCATAAGCTGGTCCGTAGACTGGAGAGCCAAGGAGTGATCAGCAGGACCCGCTCACCCTTTAATAGCCCCATATGGCCAGTGCAAAAGTCTAATGGAGAGTGGAGACTAACAGTAGACTATCGTGGCCTGAACGAAGTCACACCACCATTGAGTGCTGCCGTACTAGACATGCTAGAACTTCAATATGAACTGGAGTCAAAGGCAGCCAAGTGGGATGCCACAACTGATATTGCCAATGCATTTTTCTCAATTCGTTTGGCAGCAGAGTACAGGCCACAGTTCGCTTTTACTTGGAGGAGTGTCCAGTACACTTGGAACCGACAGCCCCAGGGGTGGAAGCACAGCCCTACCATCTGCCATGGATTGATCCAGACTGCACTGGAACAGGGGCAAGCTCCAGAACACCTGCAATACATTGATGACATCATCGTGTGGGGCGATACAGCGGAAGAAGATTTTGAGAAAGGGAGGAAAATAATCCAAATCCCGCTGAAGGCTGGTTTTGCCATAAAATGGAGTAAAGTCAAGGGACAGGCACTGGAGATTCAATTTTTGGGAATAAAATGGCAAGATGGACATTGCCAGATTCCCACAGATGTGATAAACAAGATAACAACGTCTCCACCAACTAATAAGAGAGAAACACAAGCTTTCTTAGGTGTTGTGGGGTTCTGAAGAATGCACATCCCAAATTACAGCCTAATTGTAAGCCCTCTCTATCACGTGACCTGGAAGAAGAATGATTTCAAATGGGGCCCTGAGCAACAACAAGCCTTTGAACAAATTAAACAAGAGAGAGTTCATGCAGTAGCCCTTGGACCAGTCTGGGCCGGGCCAGATGTGAAAAATGTGCTTTACACCGCAGCTGGGGAGAATGGTCCTACCTGGAGCCTCTGGCAGAAAGCTCCAGGGGAGACTCGAGGTCGACCCCTCGGCTTTTGGAGTTGGGGGTATAAAGGATCTGAGGCCAGCTACACTCTCACTGAAAAAGAGATACTGGCAGCCTATGAAGGGGTTCGAGCTGCCTCAGGAGTGATTGGCACTGAAGCATAGCTCGTCCTGGCACCCCGGTTGCCTTTGCTGGGCTGGATGTTCAAAGGCAGGGTCTCCTCTACACATCATGCAACTGATGCTACATGGACTAAGTGGGCCGCACGAATTACACAACGAGCTCGAATAGGAAATCCCAGTCGTCCAGGAATTCTAGAATTGCTCATGGACTGGCCAGAGGGCAAAGATTTTGGGATGTCACCAGAAGAGGAGGTGATGCGTGCTGAAGAGGCCCCACCATATAATGAACTGTCAGAGAGTGAAAAGCAATATGCCTTGTTTACTGATGGGTCCTGCCCTATTGTGGGAAAGCATCAGAGATGGAAGGCAGCTGTGTGGAGTCCCCTGTGACAAGTTGCAGAAACTGCTGAAGGAGAGGGTCAATCGAGTCAGTTTGCAGAGGTGAAAGCCATCCAGCTGGCCTTGGACATTGCTGAACGAGAAAAATGGCCAGTACTTTCTCTCTGTACTGACTCATGGATGGTGGCAAATGCCCTGTGGGGGTGGTTGCAGCAGTGGAAGCAGAGCAACTGGCAATGCAGAGGTAAACCCATCTGGGCTGCTGCACTGTGGCAAGATATTGCTGCTCGGGTGCAGAACCTGGTGGTGAAGGTATGCCACGTAGATGCTCATGTACCCAAGAGTCGGGCCACTGAGGAACACCAGAATAACCAGCAAGTGGATAAAGCTGCTAAGATTAAAGTGGCTCAGATGGACTTACATTGGCAACATAAGGGTGAATTATTTTTAGCCTGGTGGGCCCATGACCCCTCAGGCCATCAAGGCAGAGATGCATCATATAGATGGGCTCGTGATCGAGGGGTGGACTTAACAATGGACACTATTGCCCAGGTTATTCACGAATGTGAAACGTGCTGCAATTAAGCAAGCCAAGCGGTTAAAGCCTCTCTGGTATGGAGGACGATGGCTGAAGTACAAATATGGGGAGGCCTGGCAGATTGACTATATCACGCTCCCACCACCCACCAAGGCAAGCGCTATGTGCTTACCATGGTGGAAGCAACCACCGGATGGCTGGAAACATATGCTGTGCCCCACACCACTGCCCGGAACACTATCCTGGGCCTTGAGAAACAAGTCTTGTGGTGACATGGCACCCCAGAGAGAATTTAGTCAGACAGTGGGACTCATTTCTGGAACAACCTTATAAACACTTGGGCCAAAGAGCATGGCATTGAGTGGGTATATCACCTCCCCTACCATGCACCAGCCTCTGGGAAAATCGAACAGTACAATGGGCTTTTAAAAACTACACTGAGAGCAATGGGTGGTGGGACTTTCAAACACTGGGATACACATTTCCAAAAGCTACCTGGTTGGTCAACACTAGGGGATCTGCCAACAGGGATGGCCCAGCCCAATCAGAACTTTTACGTCCTGTAGAGGGGGATAAAGTTCTTGTGGTGCACGTAAAGAATTTGTTGGGGAAGACAGTCTGGGTTATTCCTGCTTCAGGTAACAGCAAACCCACTCGTGGGGTTGCTTTTGCTCAGGGACCTGGATATGCTTAGTGGGTAATGCGGGAAGATGGGGAAGTCCAGTGTGTACCTCAAGGGGATTTAATTTTCGGGGAAAATAGCCAATGAATTCAATTATATGCTGTTGCCTGCTATATAAGACTTCTATAGTACATCAGCTAGATGCCCATCTCTGCCACTCTGGGCTTTGAAAAGAAGATATGTGCTGTCATGATCGTCAGCAGAGAATAAAGTCATGGGAAAAGCCAGTAGCAGCAGTGGGAGTCTCCCAGAAATGTGCTCAGGTCACCATCAATTGAACCTGACTTCCCTCTGATCATCACCCCAACAAAGAAAGAAGCAGATGAGCTCAGCAGTGACCAGACAGGTTCACTGCTGTCGTCAGCAGGCAACAATCCAACACTACACACTGTCTCTCCTGCCCTGAAAGACTATTATTACAGATGGAGCCCGACATCATGGACTGGATGAATTCTGCAACATTATTGGGATGGTCCATGGACTAAGGAATGATATCTGTCTCTTAGTGTATATGTTTGTATATATATGTATATCAAGAGAGAAAAAGCGATGGTATATTGAAAAATATGGGATCTGAGCATGACATGAATGGTATGGAATAAGGGGTGGATACTTTCCTGGGTTCAGCTGTAACAGTTATTTTTCTCCTTCTTAGTAGCTGGTGCAGTGTTTTCAGCTTTAGTCTGAGAACGCTGATAACATACCGATGCTTTAGTTGTTGCTAAGTAATGCTTACTTTGGTCAAGGACTTTTCAGTCTCTCATGCGCTGCCATTGAGGAGGGGCGCAGGAAGCCAGAAGGAAGCAGAGACAGGACACCTGACCCAAACTAGCCAAAGGGGTATTCCATACCACAGCATGTCATGCCCAGTATATAAAATGGAGGGAGTCACCTGGAAGGCCCAGATCACTGCCCAGGTCAGGCTGGGTATCGGTCAGCAGGTGGTGAGCAATTGTATTTTGCATCACCTGTGTTTATTCACTTTTTTCCCCCTTCCCTTTTTAGTTTTATATTCTCTCCCCTTGGCGTTTCCCTTATCATTATTATTATTTGTGGTAGTAGTAGTAGTTTTGCATTATACTTTAGTTATTTGACTGTTCTTATCTCAACCCATGGGATTTACATTCCTTTGATTCTCCTCCCTATCCTGCCAGGAGTGGGGCGGGGGGGGGGGGCTGAAGAAGGTGGGGAGTGAGCGAGCAGCTACGTGGTTCTGAGTTACCGGCTGGGCTTAAACCATGACACTCCTCCTCCTCCTCACACCCATGAGGCTGTTTCCTGCCTCTCAGGGCCATATCCTGACTGTGGTTCCAATAAGTCCCTGCAAGGCATGGGGTCTGCAGGACCCCAACAGGTGGAGGCAGTGGCTGGGAAACAGAGGATGGAGCTGGGATGCAAGGCGGGGGGCATGACCCCATCTCCATCTGTGCCTCAGTTTCCTCACTCCCACAGCACCCTATGCCCACATGCCCAGCCAAAGCCACCCACGGGGACCTGGCTGGGGTGGCCATGACAGGGCATTTTGTGGTGGAAGCCCCTCCTTTTGGCAGCTGAGCTCTCCCCACATGCCATGGTGTTGGCAGCCAAGCCAAACACGGATTCCTGACATATTTTTCTCTTTTCTTTGCAGCCAAGAAATTCATATTTTATGGGAGGTGAAAGTGAGTCCCGGCAGTAGCTGAGTGGCAGAGGGTGCCAAGGTATGGGCCAGCCGACAGCACAGGATCAGATGCTATTTTTGGGAACCAGACACTCTCCTCCTCATCCCGGACAGGCTCCGGGGATGCCCCCAGCCCCCCCGAGCCCTGGCTGCAGGGACCCCGACAAGGACTTTGGCTTTGAAGGCTGTGGGGAGAAGGATAGGAGGGCACTCAGTGGGGAGACCACATCTCCCTTTCCCAACCCCAAGGACAAGGAGCCCCACAGCCAGCAGGAAGCCGTGATCCGGCCACAGCAAGCCAGGAAGATCGACTTCAAATTGCTCCACTGCAAACCCAAGTTTGGCAATGATGGTGCCTGGGGAAAGGTCAAGGGCAGCCCCCAGTCCCCCCCAGGGAAGGGGCGATCCCAGGAGCACAGCCAGCGCTCGGGGAAGGGTGAGTGGGGCCACCATCAGCTCTACCAGCTCAGCATTGCCAGCACTTGGCCGAACCCCACCATCGGCATCGCCTACCCCCAGCAGAAGGTGACCCCTCCAAAGGAGCCAGAGGCGAATCATGGCCCCGTGGCCAGCAGCTACTGCTTCCACATGCCCAGCATCCCCCAGCATGAGGCTGAGCTCCAGCAAGAAAAACTCAGCTTCAGCCGCTGCTTCCCTGATGCCACCTCTGGCCATACCTCCACCAGTTATACCTCACAGCCCGCTCCCTTCCATGGCCCTAAAGGGCAGCCCCCTGCCGCCGGCATCCTCCTGAAGAGCCCCGGCACCAATGGGCAGCTACATTACTCAGAGTTTCAGGCGAACAGGGCTGACTCCTGGCCTTCCCTGAAGAGCTTCGCCAGTGCTAGCTATGGGATCTCAGCGCAGAAGCCCAGCTCTTTCCCTGAGGGCAGCAAAGCTGGTGCCCATGCTCTGGGGGCTTTGCCATGCCAATACCCCTTCCAGCTGCTGCACGACTCGGGGAAGGAGCCATACCACAGCAATGCAGGGAGCCAGGAGTACCTGGACATGGGGCTCTCTGCCAGCCAGCTGGCTCACAGTGCCTTCGCCTTCCACTCATCCTCCAGAGAGTGGCAAGAGGAGGTGCTGAGTGGTGGTTCCTACGAGAATGTGTCCCCTGATGGCAGGCTGTATGGCTTGCCCGCCCCACCAACACTGTTCTTGCACCCACTGCCACCGCCGGCCCTGCACCACAGCCCATTGCCATGCTGCAAGGGCAGGAGCGAGCATCCCACCGACTCCAATGGTGATCTCTCATCGTCTGGTGCTACTGACCAAAACCCAAGCACTTTCCAAGAAAACCAAGCTGTTTTTCCATCTAGTTTACACTCTCCTAGTATGCCAAAGCCAGTTGGTAAGAGGCAAGCCTCAGTGAAAGACAGTGTCTCCAGCCAGCGGCTGCTTCTCCAGAGCAATCTTCTAAGAAGAAACATGCCACCGAATTCTCTCTCCCAAGTGCACTTTCAGAGCAAAGCCTATTGCAGTTTCCCCACAGGCAGCGTCAGCATAGGATCTGTGCCTTTCGAGACAAGCACTCCTGCTACGGCACCCACCCACCCCAGGCTTGTGCAAGCTTGGGAAGGTGCCACTAAGGCGTTTTCTCCCATGGACCAGAACTCAGCACCTTATTCAAACCCTGTTGGAAACCAGTTCTCATTTGAGTGCCAGTCTGTCAGTCTGTCCCCGAACAGAGGCAGCACAGACAGAAAAATGCCAGGATGCCTTGGCAGCAAATACACCTCACTTCTGCAATACACGGTCAAAACAGGCTAGAGCTGTCGAGACAGATCACCAGCCAGAAGTTCCCCTTCCCCCTGGGCACGTCAGAGTGGCAGGGGAACAGGAAAGCCCAGAAAGGGCCCCCTGTAAATAACTCTCCATGATATCACAGAAAAAAACTCTTGTCAGGAGAGAGCCTCGGGGTCCAGAGGGGAGACTCCAACTCAACAGGCACTTTCCCTTTTGAGAGTGGGAAGGAGCCAGGGTCTCCTGGCTGTGACTCAAGAAGCAAAGCCCTCTTCTACAGCATGGGTCAAGCAGGTCCTCCTCCCTCAAGGAGCTCATCGGGATCAGCACTGGTCCTGCTGCCATCAGCCTTGGCAGCTGCCTCCCCTTGTAAGTCCCCACTGCCATCCCGTCCCCAACTCCACCTGCGGCAGGACCTGCTCATCACTCTCCCCAATGTCCAGCAGCCCACTCAACCCCTGCTTTGAAAACAACCAGATGTCTGGAGCGCTGACCCCCTCTCCCTTCTTCCAGCACCCCTGCCATCCCAAGGATGGTGTCGTGGTTGGAGCCCAGCCGGTAACTCAGAACCACACAGCCGCTCGCTCACTCCCCCCCTTCCTCCCCCCGCTCCCGGAGGGATGGGGAGGAGAATCGGAAGAATGTAACTCCCATGGGTTGAGATAAGAGCAGTCCCGCAACTAAGGTATAATACAAAACCACTACTGCTACCACCAATGATAATAATGATTAGTGAAATAACAAGGGGAGAGGATACAATTGCTCACCACTCGCCGACCGATGCCGAGCCCGACCCGAGCAGTGATCTGGGCCTTCCGGGTAACTCCCCCCAGTTTATATACTGGGCATGACGTGCTGTGGTATGGAATACCCCTTTGGCTAGTTTGGGTCAGGTGTCCTGTCTCTGCTTCCTCCCGGCTTCCCCTCCTCCCTGGCAAAGCATGAGACTGAGAAAGTCCTTGGTTGGAATAAACATTACTTAGCAATAACTAAAAACATCAGTGTTATCAGCGTTGTTCCCAGGCTGAAAGTTAAAAAACACAGCACTGCACCAGCTACTAAGAAGGAAAAAAATGACTGCTATAGCTGAACCCAGGACAGTATCCACCCCTTATTCCATACCATTCACATCATGCTCAGATCCCACATCTCTCAACACACCATCGCCCCTGTCCCATATATACACATATATATACACCCACACCCAGAGAAAGATATCATTCCCTAGTCCATGGACCAAT
Source organism: Strigops habroptila (assembly GCF_004027225.2). NCBI lineage: Eukaryota > Metazoa > Chordata > Aves > Psittaciformes > Psittacidae > Strigops > Strigops habroptila. Next base: position 16,661,050 of record NC_044301.2, read on the forward strand.
CCCTGTAAAATTGCTGAACTCATCCAGTCCATGATGTCAGGCTCCATCTCTTGTAATAGTCTTTCAGGGCAGGAGGGACGGTGTGTAGTGTTGGGTTGTTGCCTGCTGATGACACCGCCAAACTCGTCTGGTCACTGCTGAGCTTGTCTGGTTTCCTCAAAATTCATTCTTTGTTGAGGTGATGATCGGAGGGAAGTCAGGGTCAATTGCTGGCGACCTGAAGATATCTAGCTCGTGGGCTATAAAAGTGTTACAGAGCAGGCAACAGCGTACAATTGAGTTCATTGGCTGTTTTCCCCCAAAATCAAATCCCCTTGAGGTACACATCGGACTTCCCCATCTTCCCGCATTACCCACCAAGTATGTCCAGGTCCCTGAGCAAAAGCAACCCCACGAGTGGGTTTGCCTTTACCTGAAGCAGGAATAACCCAGACTGTCTTCCCCAACAAACTCTTTATGTGCACCACAGGAACTTTATCCCCCTCTACAGGACGTAAAAGTTCTTATTGGGCTGGGCCAGCCCTGTTGGCAGATGCCCTCGTGTTGACCAACCAGGTGGCTTTTGGTAAATGTGTATCCCAGTGTTTGAAAGTCCCACCACCCATTGCTCTCAGTGTAGTTTTTAACAGCCCATTGTACCGTTCGATTTTCCCAGAGGCTGGTGCATGGTAGGGGATGTGATATAGCCACTCAATGCCATGCTCTTTGGCCCAAGTGTCTATGAGGTTGCTCGGGAAATGAGTCCCATTGTCTGACTCAATTCTCTCTGGGGTGCCGTGTCGCCACAAGTCTTGTTTCTCAAGGCCCAGGATAGTGTTCCGGGCAGTGGCGCGGGGCACAGCGTATGTTTCCAGCCATCCGGTGGTTGCTTCCACCATGGTAAGCACATAGCGCTTGCCTTGGTGGGTGGTGGGAGCGTGATATAGTCAATCTGCCAGGCCTCCCCATATTTGTACTTCAGCCATCGTCCTCCATACCAGAGAGGCTTTAACCGCTTGGCTTGCTTAATTGCAGCACGTTTCACATTCGTGAATAACCTGGGCAATAGTGTCCATCGTTAAGTCCACCCCTCGATCACGAGCCCATCTATATGTTGCATCTCTGCCTTGATGGCCTGAGGGGTCATGGGCCCACCAGGCTAAAAATAATTCACCCTTATGTTGCCAATGTAAGTCCATCTGAGCCACTTTAATCTTAGCAGCTTTATCCACTTGCTGGTTATTCTGGTGTTCCTCAGTGGCCCGACTCTTGGGTACATGAGCATCTACGTGGCGTACCTTCACCACCAGGTTCTGCACCCGGGCAGCGATATCTTGCCACAATGCAGCAGCCCAGATGGGTTTACTTCTGTGTTGCCAGTTGCTCTGCTTCCATTGCTGCAACCACCCCCACAGGGCATTTGCCACCATCCATGAGTCAGTACAGAGAGAAAGTACTGGCCATTTTTCTCGTTCAGCAATGTCCAAGGCCAGCTGGATGGCTTTCACCTCTGCAAACTGACTCAATTCACCCTCTCCTTCAGCAGTTTCTGCAACTTGTCACAGGGGACTCCACACAGCTGCCTTCCATCTCCGATGCTTTCCCACAATAGGGCAGGACCCATCAGTAAACAAGGCATATTGCTTTTCACTCTCTGACAGTTCATTATATGGTGGGGCCTCTTCAGCACGCGTCACCTCCTCTTCTGGTGACATCCCAAAATCTTTGTCCTCTGGCCAGTCCATGATGACTTCTAGAATTCCTGGACGACTGGGATTTCCTATTCGAGCTCGTTGTGTAATTCGTGCGGCCCACTTAGTCCATGTAGCATCAGTTGCATGATGTGTAGAGGAGACCTTGCCTTTGAACATCCAGCCCAGCACAGGCAACCGGGGTGCCAGGAGGAGCTGTGCTTCAGTTCCAATCACTTCTGAGGCAGCTCGAACCCCTTCATAGGCTGCCAGGATCTCTTTTTCAGTGGGAGTATAGCTGGCCTCAGATCCTTTATACCCCCAACTCCAAAAGCCGAGGGGTCGACCTCGAGTCTCCCCTGGAGCTTTCTGCCAGAGGCTCCAGGTAGGACCATTCTCCCCAGCTGCGGTATAGAGCACATTTTTCACATCTGGCCCGGCCCAGACTGGTCCAAGGTCTCAAAAACTTCTTCCGCTGTATCACCCCACACGATGATGTCATCAATGTATTGCAGGTGTTCTGGAGCTTGCCCCTGTTCCAGTGCAGTCTGGATCAATCCATGGCAGATGGTAGGGCTGTGTTTCCACCCCTGGGGCTGCCGGTTCCAAGTGTACTGGACACTCCTCCAAGTGAAAGCAAACTCTGGCCTGCATTCTGCTGCCAAAGGGATTGAGAAAAATGTATTGGCAATGTCAGTTGTGGCATACCACTTGGCTGCCTTTGACTCCAGTTCATATTGAAGTTCTAGCATGTCCGGTACGGCAGCACTCAATGGTGGTGTGACTTCGTTCAGGCCACGATAGTCTACTGTTAATCTCCACTCTCCATTAGACTTTTGCACTGGCCATATGGGGCTATTAAAGGGTGAGCGGGTCCTGCTGATCACTCCTTGGCTCTCCAGTCTGCGGATCAGCTTATGGATGGGAATCAAGGAGTCTCGGTTGGTGCAATATTGCCGCCGGTGCACTGTTGTGGTCGCAATTGGCACTTGTTGTTCTTTGACCTTCAGCAACCCCACAACAGAAGGATCCTCTGAGAGACCAGGCAAGGTGGACAGCTGCTTAATTTCCTCTGTCTCCAAGGCAGCGATACCAAAAGCCCATCTATACCCTTTTGGGTCTTTGAAGTACCCTCTCCTGAGATAGTCTATGCCAAGGATGCACGGAGCCCCTGGACCAGTCGCTGATTTCAGCTTCCGGTATAGTTAACGCTTGGGATCCTCCTGTCACTCCAGAAATATAAAAGGGTTCCACCCCTTGATAACTTGATGGCATCAGAGTACACTGTGCACCGGTATCTACTAGAGCCTTATACTTCTGTGGGACTGATGTGCCAGGCCATCTGATCCACACAGTCCAGTCAACCCGATTGTCCCTCTCCTCCACCTGGCTGGAGGCAAGGCCCCTCTAATAGCGATCACAAGATTCTCCACTTATGTCTTGTAGAAAGGGATTAGTATTCCTTATCACAGGAGCTGGAGTAAAATCAGCTCTTCTACTCCAGCTGGGAAACTGCTCACCAGAGACTGGAGCAGCAGCTTTCCTGGGAGGATCATCCTTGACCATTGTTCTCCTCTTCAGTTCACGCACCCGTTGCTCCAGAGCTGAAGTAGGTTTTCCATCCCACTTTCTCATGTCTTCTCTGTGATCCCGCAGGGAAAACCATAGGGTGGCCCATGGCGTGTACCTCCTATATTTTCTTTCTCGAGCAGTAGGGCGCCTTCTGTTAATAGCTGAGACATGGGTTGGTACGCGTGGGGAGCTGGATAGATTGGATAAATCGTCTCTCAATTGTTTGAACTCCTGGGACAGTTTTTCCACAGCTGAAATGATGGAAGGGGTGAGATTGTCTTCGAACTCTCGGAGTTGACGAATCAGGCAATCCACTGTTGGTGATATTCCGTCATTCCAGGTCATTGATGCCAATGTGTGGGCATATGATGATGGTGCACTCCGTGTAAGTTTCCGCCACATGGGTCGTGTACATTTGACTTCATCTGGATCTACGGATATGTTCCTGGCATCCGGCCTATGATAGATCATCTCTATAATGGCTGATTCCCTCAGGGACTGGATGCCTTTCTCTATCGTGGTCCAGTTGGCTGAGCGATTCGTAATATCGTCTTTGTAGGGAAACCTTTCCTTCACAGCTGCCAGGAGCCGCCTCCAAAGGCTGAGGGCTCGCTTCTCTCTTGCAATTGCTTTTTCAATTCCTCCTTCCCTAGCAAGTGATCCCAGCTGCTTGGCTTCCCTACCTTCTAGTTCGTGACCGTCGGCCCCATTGTCCCAGCATCAGAGCAACTAGGTGACAATGTGCTCCCCTGGAAGACGGGTGAAATCTTTTTGCATATTCCGCAGCTCGGTTGAGGTCCGGGGTCAAGAAACGACCTCTTCTTCTTCTTCCTCTTCCTCTGACCCACGTAGTAGTAACTCTTGTTCAGATGCTGTTCCATGTAGTAATGGCATTGGGTCTTCATCTTTCTTCGCTTCGCGTGTTGCTCTTTGTGCCTCTCGTTTGCTTTTGCTTACAGGGGCAACAGACATTGTCACAAACTGGCCATTTGGTTTAGCTGCAGTGTTTGTCACTGTGGTTGGAGTGGCTGCAGTGTCTGCCACTAGGATTGGAGTGGTTGCAATGTCTATTGCTGGGGTTGGTGCAGCTGTTGTGCTTGGGAGTTGAGTAACACCAACAGCTGCATTGTCTGTTGCTGTCGGGGTTTGAGTAGCTACTGTGCTTGTCACTGGGGTTGGTGTAGCTGCTGTATTTGAAGTTGGAGTAGTTGCGTTGTCTGTTGTGGTCAGGGTTTGAGTAGCTGTTGTGCTTGTCACTGGGGTTGAGGTAGCTGCTGTACTTGGAGTAGCTGTGTTGTCTGTTGTGGTCAGGGTCTGAGTAGCTGCTGTGCTTGTAGTTGGCATAGCCGCGTTGTCTGTTGCTTTGCCATCAGATCCAGAGACATTTTTTTCCCTTTGAAGGTGCTGGATAGTGTTTAGCAGGGCTCTGTAGGCGTAGGCCAAGCCCCAGCACGTTGCCATGATTTGTCCCTCCCTGGTATAACCAGGACGACAGCACACCTTGTTTCAGTGTTTTACTAGTTTTTCCGGATGTTGCACTTGTTCAGGGGTGAAGTTCCAAAGCACTGGAGGGGCCCACTGGCCTAGGTACTTGCCCATACTATCCCACACACCCTGCCACTCATAACTGTCCAGCCTCAGGGAAAATCTCTTGGTGGTCCTCCTATATCGTCATCTAATCCTAGACCAGATTCGAACCTGATACTGCTTAACTTTCGAGAGTAAATGAATTAGGATGTTCCCAGGACGGGATGGCCATGGGTAAAACACACTCCGTATGTGTGCCAACATGCTGATCCCCAGCACAATCAGCAGGCAGGTCTCAAGGGTATTCAAAGGCCATCTAAAACCTTCAGAACTCTCAACTGCTGTTGCAAATAGGCTGGTGGGGGAACAGGGGGTGAAAGAGAATGCTTCCTTCGTAAGTTTACCCCCCGAGGAGAAAAAAAAAGATATGCAATTGCTAAAATATTTCATTATATACCTCCCAAAGTATAGAGGTGATGACCATGTTGGGAACGCAAGCCAGACCAGTTTCATGATCAATGAGTCTATTGTATTACAAGTCATTACCATGAAGTACAGTGAAACAAGAACCTTAGCCCAGGCCCCCCAGCCGATAAACACTAAAACAGCAAATAGTGGCTGTAAGTAAGGTACAACATGCTGAAACTCTGAGATCAAGCGCAACGAGTCTGAGAGCCAAATAATCACCATTGTGACGAGTAGTAACAATGAATGCTTATCACAAATACGATTAGACACACTCTGGTCAGATCTGTCGTTATCTCAATCCTTCGTGCCCTACGTTGGGCACCAGAAAGAACTGTCATGGTTTGAGCCCAGCTGGTAACTCAGAACCACACAGCCGCTCGCTCACTCCCCCCCTTCTTCCTCCCCCCGCTCCCGGAGGGATGGGGAGGAAAATCGGAAGAATGTAACTCCCACGGGTTGAGATAAGAGCAGTCCAGTAACTGAGGTATAATACAAAACCACTACTGCTACCACCAATGATAATAATGATTAGTGAAATAACAAGGGGAGAGGATACAATTGCTCACCACCCGCCGACCGACACCCAGCCCAACCCGAGCAGTGATCTGGGCCTTCCGGGTTACTCCCCCCGGTTTATAGACTGGGCATGATGTGCTGTGGTATGGAATACCCCTTTGGCTAGTTTGGGTCAGGTGTCCTGTCTCTGCTTCCTCCCGGCTTCCCCTCCTCCCTGGCAAAGCATAAGACTGAGAAAGTCCTTGGTTGGAATAAACATTACTTAGCAACAACTAAAAACATCAGTGTTATCAGCGTTGTTCCCAGGCTGAAAGTTAAAAAACACAGCACTGCACCAGCTACTAAGAAGGAGAAAAGTGAGTGCTGTAGCTGAACCCAGGACATAGTGGGATGTCCCACAAGGCAAAGGAAGCCCTGGCCTCGGAGAGCAAATCAAAGCAGGCAGCAGTGGAGGAGAAGGCAGTGGGCCAGCCTAAGGCTGAGTATTTTTATGAAGATGGACACCCAGGTGGGGATCAGGTGAAGAGAGTGGCAGGAAAGCAGCACCTTCACAAGGGGAGGGTGGCACAGAGGTTGGCAGCCCAGGAGCCAGATCCTGGGGCAGGGGGAGCAGAGAGGATGGCCAGGCTGCAGGCAGGCAGGAAGAACAGAACCCCACCAGCCACCACCTCCTCCAAGTCCACCTCCAGCCAAAAGCATCCCAGGAAGCTCAGCCAGGAGCCTCCAACAAAGAGTGAGGTGGGGCCAAGCATTGGCACCAAGAGCTCCAAGTCACCCCGGTACACCATGAAGGACCTGAAGAAGCGGAAGCCCTGAAGTGGGACGTGGAGCAAGGAGCTCATTCACAACATTGTGCAGCAGCAGAACAAACTCTACAAACTGCAGGTGAAGAGTAGCAAGCAGGTGCAGTTCCCCCAGGTCAACGAGAGGCTGATGCCAGTCACCAAGGAGGGCAGGTTTTGGGAGTATGACTACGTCTCCGACTCGGATGATGATGGGGCAGAGTGCAGAAAGTTCTGGGGGAAGAAGCAGCATGGCACAGGATTCATTGGGAGAACCAAATACAGCTTTACCAAGAAATACCCAGGAAGAAGTGAAAGAGTCAAAGAGAAAGACCCAGCCTGGAGCTACAGCTGGAAAAAGGACGGTCAGAAAAAGGAGGCACAGGAGCACAGTGGGGTCCCAAGCCAGGAAGATGCCGAGAAAGGGGATTGTAATGCCAGAGTCCCAAGACGGAGTAGCCAGTCATCTACTGGCAGCAACCACAGCGGTAGTGTGCCCAGCGAGATGGGCACCAGCCCATCCCATGCTGATGGGGCCGGCTCAGGCAGCGAGAAGGGAGGCACACAGAGGAGAAGGAGCTCAGGCAGCCCAGCACGCACACCAAGGAGTCTGCTCAGCCCTCCTGAGGACAGGAGCCCAAAGAAGAGCAAGAAGAGCAAAGAGGACTTTCCCAGGGGGAGCAGGCAGTTTGGTTCAGCCAAACCTTTGCTAGCAGGCTCCAGGACATGTCCCAGTACTGAACCAGCTGTTGCTGCAACAGAATGTGCAGAGGAAGAGCCATTACCACAGCCCCAGGAAAGGCCCAGCATGGCCACATTGGGCAAGAGCCCCATCAGGCTCTCCTGTAAGGAGGGGGCAGAAGAGGCCAAAGAAGCAGCAAAGCCCATGGGTGAGACAGGAGAACCCACCCTGGAGGCTCAGGACTTAGCTGAGCTGACTGTGGTCAACCAGAGGCATCAGTTTGGCTCTTTCACGAGTGATGGGCTGAAGTATCATGCAGAAGAGCTAATTGCTCCAGCCCACAGTGGTAACAAAGCTAGTCCTGGCAATGTGAGTGCTGCCTACTCAGAAGTGAGCATCAAATACTTGAAGGCACACAGGCTCTGTGACAGTCGGAAGGGCTATCCCACACCAGTTGCCATGTACAAGGGGGATGCAGTGAGGATGATGCTCACTGCCAAGGCTCCTGATCCATATGTCAGCAGTGACAACACATTTTTTGATCACAAAGGCCTTCCCAGGCACTATGATGGCAACCTCTTCTCAAAGCCCCCAGCCCTGGGCTCCTCACACATGGATGACATGTACTTATGCCAGGATGATATCAACACCAGCTCCTTAGAGCAGAAGCATGCCAGCATCTCCCCTTACGCTGCAGAAATGTCATAAGGCAAGGTCTCCTCCCTTCTCAGCTTCAATTCCTCTTCGATATTTGGAGAGCTTTGTGTCACCGAGTTCGATCCACCACTGTATGAAGGCGTTTCTGCAAGCAAGGATGGTTTTGTGACAACGTTCACCTGTCCTGGCAATCCCCCCAGCAAACTGCTGCCATTCGAGCAACCGTATCCACCATTCATGCCAGAGAAAGACTGGTCCCTCATGGAGGAGGTGGCTCCGATGCTGCCAGAAGACATAACTCAGTTCTACAGCCTTTCAGTGGAGAAGCCACTAGCCAAGAAATTCCCTGAGGAAGGACCTGTCCCCACCAGTCAACTCTCCCTGCCACTGACGAACAGGATAACAGATTATAATGTGTCATTTATGAGCAACATATCAGATGATGAGCTGGAGATCAAGCGATTAGTCACAGAGCTGGAGAGTCAATTGCAAACCAGCAAGCTGGACAACGAGGCACCTGTTGCCCTTCAGAAACCTGAGCAACGTGTTGCTGCCCATCTGCAGGGACAGGCAGCTGAGCAGTTCCCACCACTGCCAGGCAAGCAAGGGGCAGGCCATGAGAAAGGACTGTTTTTGGCAGATGAACTGGGCAGTTCAAGCTTCTGTGTTGGGGAGAGGCTGGGAGGTGAGAAGCCAGCTGTCACAAGTGCCCATGGGGACTACGAGAGACCCAGGGAGCCCTGGCCCTGCCTGGTGGAGCTGGTCTCGCTGGAGGCAGGGATGTGCATGCCAGCCCAGCTCACCACGGACCATTTCTGCTCCAAAGACAGCAGTGAGCATCTCCAGGTAACTGTGGCTGCCAAGGAAAGTGACCCTGGAAAGATGGAAAATGGATCTTCCTCCAAAAGTCTACCTGGTTCACGCACGCCAGACCAAATAGAGGCTCCCATCTACACAGACCCTGTAACAAAAAGCCCTCCTGTTGCCACTGACCCCATATTCCCCAAGACCCTGGAGGCAGAAGAAGAAACTAAAGATCCCCTGCCATCCCTGCCATGCCAGCGTGGTGCTGAGAGCTTCCCTGTGCCAGGGAAAGCAGATGAAAGCTTCGCTGATGCTGCAGAGCTGGGGAAGTTTGATGCCCATCTTCCAAACAGTAAACCTGAATTTGGCTTTCAGCAGGTTCCCACCCCAGCCTTGGATCTCACCTTTTCACCTCATTTCAAAGAGGTCCCAGATACAGAAGAAAGACCCTTAAGCAGGCCCGAGTCACCCAAAATAGCAGAAAGTGCTGTGGACTTCAAAGGGGATGGTGGTGGGTCTGTGTTGATGGAAGAAACAGAGGAGAGGAAGAGCCCCACCACCTATCCAGCCCCCAAACCCAGTGACAAAGCCAGCGAGCAAAGTGCTGCTGTTTGATATGCTGAGTCTGCTCAAGGAGAGTGACTGCAACTCCCAGAACATGTTGGCATCCCAGGAGACAGCTGCCAACCCTCTGCAGCAGCTCCAGCTCTTTGTTGCCCAAATGGTGAAGAGCAACAAAGAGGAGTTGTTGATGCCGTGCTTCCCCATGCTGTTTGCTCCTGGCTACCCCTCTACCACCACCTGCATCCAGCCAGAGCAGAAAGAGGAGAGCAGTGGTGCCTTGGAAGGGGAAAATCGGACATACTGCCCTGCCCAAGCGGAGGGCAATATCCCCATTGGAGGCAACATGGAAAACTGCTGCCCCAGCAAAAGAAGCTGTGCTTTTCTCTGGTGGATGCGAGCAGCTAGAGTTATTTGGTGCAATGGGCTCTTGCCATGCAAAACAATCCATGTTTGTGAAGCCAGAGCTGCAAAATAATGTAACAGAGCTGCAGCATTTAGCAAATGAACATGTGGAGCCGAATGACATTAATATCCATGCAGATGGTGTTTCCCAAGAGCATAATGACCTCTCGCCACTCAAAAACACAGCAGTGACCCCACTGCCAGGGCAAGGAAAGAAAGCTGATCAGCTCATGGAAGAGCAGGAACAAGATAAAAACAAAGCTACCTTGGTGTTTAAAAAGCATCAGCAATCCCAGTTAAACTGTAGTTTGCTTGAGAAAGAAACGCTGGGCAGTGCAGCAGCAGAGAGGCCAGAAAGGAACCAGGTGGGGCAGGGGACACAGCCCCTGCACAGTGCTTCCACGAGTCCCACCAGCCCCCCCGGTCCCTCTGAGGAGGATCTCCACCAGGATCACCACTTGGTGCCAGAGACAAAAGCCATCATAGTCAATGCAAAGGTTCCCAGAGAAGGAAATGGCAAGTCCCTCAATGGCTGTCATTACATGAGTGAACCTCTGGCCAGCCTGCCCTTGCCAACCAATTGTTCTCACCCCAAAGGCTTGCAAAGTGGTGGGGCTGAGGGAGGAGAGGTCCCCAGCTTCAACCCTCAGCTCTTGGATGAGAAGAAATGTGGCGCATCCCTGCTTAACACATCGAGTTCCCTTGTCATGAAGAGATGTCCTCCCGAGGCCAACAGCCATCACATCCATCACCCCACTGTGAGCCCAGCAGAGCAAGGGACATGGAAAAGGGCACCCACCTTTCCTCCCTCTCTGCATCGCTGTGGGGCCATGCCAATGGAAGCGGTTGACGATGGTCACTGTCACCTCCCGGATGCGTTTTGGGTAACTATGGATCACCTGAAAGAGAAGGGATGGCGAGACCTTGCACTGTGCTGCACACTGATGGTCTGGGGGGCTCTGCCTTGGAGATGGATGGTGCCCAGAAGGACTGTTCTCTTCCCTGCTCGCCACCTTTCAACCAAAAGGATGCTGGGAAAGAGGTACCCGAAAGCACTGGTGCTGTGCTGTCAAGTTCTCATTTTAAAGAAAACCAAGCATGCACCATCACAGATACAGTTAACTCCATTCCTCCAGAAACCCAAGATGACCCAACCCAGCCCACAACGGATCTTCTGCTGATCAAAGAGAGGTAAACCTGAATCAAGAGAACAAGCTTGAAAGCTGTTCTGATGATGGAAATAAGCATCAAAGTGAACCAGAGGCTTTGTCCAATGGTTTTGTTGTTCAGGAAGGGCCAGCAGCTGTCAGCAGAGGTCTTACAAGTCCTGCTGAATTAAATGGCCATGAGTTTTCAGCAGAGGTGAGACTTGGTCTTTCCAAAACCACAGAGAGTGGAGGAAAGAGTTTAAAAGGGGAGACACCAAAAAGCCATGGGGCTGGAGAAGCTGAGAGTTGTGTATTAAACAGTATGGCCCAAGGAGAGGCCAACACACCTAACTACTCCAAACCCTTCCCAAAATGAACTTCACAAAGAAAAGAAGCCAAATGGGCTCCCAGTGACCTGTGATATTTGTTCAGCTACTTTCCGGTCCAAGCCTGGTCTGACCAGGCGCAAAGCTGTCAAGCACCAGGTGAAGAATGGTAGCATACCACAGCCCAGCAAGACTGCCAGGTCCACTTTGATTCCTGCAGACAAGACATCAAAAGCAGCCCAAAAGGTGCCCAGGAGGAGCCTGAAGTCTTCGATCAAAGACAAAACCGACAGCACACAGATGCCAACCAACAACGTTGAACACCCCAAGAAAATATGCCCAGACCTGGAGAAAGAGCCCAGCACGCAGATGCAAGAAGTGGTCAGCAGAGTGCTCAGTGACCTCAGTGTGATCTCCTTTGAGATGTCTCAGGAGCTGCACCGCACACCTGTTCTGCAGAGGGAGACAAAGGCAAAGGGATCGCACTCAGAGACACGGGGGAGTAGGTGAGGCAGCAGCTGGGAAGCTGGACTCAGAACAGCAAGCCAGGAAGGGAGAAAAGGGCAGAAGGAGCCAAAGCAAAGAACCTGGAGAGGTGAACGGCAATTCTGAAAAGAAGCTAATCAGGAAAGTGAGACAAAGGGAAGCAAAGGTATTTCCCAGCAGAAATTAACCCGATGGTCCATGTGAGCTGGAGAAGAGCACAGGTCCTCCTGCTGCTGTCCTGAGCTCCAGTCTGCCCAGGATCATGGAGGGCTTGCACGAGCCAGGTGGTTGCATCACCACAGAGGAACAAAATAGGTCCAACTCAACACAGCACTCTCAAAAAGCTAAACAGTCCCCTTGCACAGCTGAGCTTACAGAGGACCTGAGTGACAGGATGGTATCTTCAAAGGATATGATCAGCAAGGATTCAGTAACAGGCTCGGTCACCTGTCCTGGGGAGGTGGAAGATCCAAATGGAGTGGAAGACATGCAGGCTTGCAAGAAATGGGTTAGCGGGTTTGTGAAGCAAGTGGTAAAGGGAGTGGGCAAGGTAGGCAAAGAGCAGCATCATGGTGCTGATGGCACAGAGGAGATGGATGCTGAGACAGGAGACAGTCCTGTGGCAGGCAGTGGCACTTGAAACCAGAGTGGTGCCCTGCAGGGTCCCACAGCTCCTGCCAAAGGAGATCTGCTGCTGGAGACATGTGATTCGGAAACCACCCAACAGGTTCCCAGGCAAAGTGCTCTGCAGACCACGCCTCAGACCAGCCCTCCTCCTGCAGAGACAAAGGGATGGGTGAAGGCAGATGTGCCACCAGGCAGCGAGCATTGCAATGGAGAGCACGGCTGTCTCGGACCTCCAAAGCCTGTTTGATGATGACTCCACATTCTTCCAACTGTTCCCCCCGGGACGACCAGTTTGTTCAGAGAAAGTGCACATGGGTGTATGGGAAGTGCAGCAAGAAACCCAAGCCCATCACAGAGATAAACCTCCAGCCATCAGGTGCAATCAACCTCTTCACCATCCAATTAACTTCTGACCTCAGCAAAACCAGCTCTTTCTGTGTCACCAGGGAGGACACTTGTGATTACGAAGCCATCTCTGTTGATGATGCCTTAATGCTAAACATTGGCAGCAAGGCGAAGAGTGGAGATGCTGCTCCCAGTGGATCTAAAAGCATTGTGCCAAGGTCAGACCACGAGAAGACCAACAAAAAGAAGGAGGACATTAACCTGGAAGACAACGTGCTAACCTTCTTGTGCCAAAACAGCCAAGTGGACAACATCCCCAGCTTGAACATCTGTGGAAGTCTGGAGGAGGGAGAAAGCCTCTCTGCAAAGGACATGTTTGAGCCTCTGATGGACCTTGAGGATGAGCACTCACTCAGAGAAGCGAGCTCCGAGCCCTCCGACCTGGAGGAGGAGCCTTATGATGACAAGGCTAACGAAGATTCAGACTCTCCTGAATTTCATACCATCAACATTGAGATGCTGAACACAAAGCTGAAAATGAGAGATGTGCTTCTTCAGCCCTTGTGAAGATCTTCCTAGCCATGAGGAGGACAACACTGGGAGTTTCAAGCCGAAGCCAGGCCAGCACAGCAAGCACAGAAGTAAGCTAGAAGATGGGAAACTGGGGAAAAACCGCAGTGAGATAACTATCAAGACCAAAGACAAGCAGTACAAATGCAAAGTCTGCTTCCAGTGGTTCCTGACGTTGGGGGAGTTGGACTTCCACAAGCTCTCACATAACCCTTCCCCTCTGCCTACCTGCTACATGTGTGTCCAGTGCAAATTCAGCTCCCGGGAGCAACTGAGGGACCATCTGAAGGAGAAGCATGCCAAAAACAGTGATGGTCTGTGGGCTTGCGGTATGTGCCTGAAGGAGATCTCAGATGTCTGGATGTACAACGAGCATCTCCGGGAGCACGCCACCCAGTTCACTCGCAAGGGGCAAGCGCAGAAGTCCATGATGGGCCTACCAGCCTACTTCGGTGAGGAAAATGCTGCTGTCACCCACTTCCTCAACACCATCATGTATCAGAAACCCAGCAGGTCCTCCCAGCATGCCAGCCCCAGCAGCAAGCATGCGGTTAGCAGAGAGAGCAAGAGCCCCAAGGAGCTGCCCCTTGAGCAGGAGGCCAAGACAATGAAAGACCCCCTGGAAAGCAACATCAAGATGAAGCCACCTGCACCTGGCTCCTCTAAAGCATCTGCTAGTCTATCTCCAGAGCACGTGGCAAAAAGCGAAGGCACCCCAAAATCTGTCCCCATGCACCCAGACTGCAAGGATCCTTCCAGGGACTGTCATCACTGTGGCAAACAGTTTCCCAAACCCTTCAAGCTCCAGCGGCACTTAGTCGTGCACAGTTTGCAGAGGATTTACTTGTGCCACAAGTGTCCAATTTTCTACCAGGAGACCAAAGAGTTTCGAAACCACCTCAGCCAGGAGCACAGCATAGTGGAAGAGCAGGAGATCAAGCACACCACCCTGAATGCTTGTGAGCTCTGTGCAGATGTCGTGCATGTTATTAAGTCCTTCATCTGCAGCATGTGCAACTACACCTTCTCCAAGAAAGAGCAGTACGACTGGCACATGGAGAAGCACCTGGTGGGAAGCAACAAGACTTTAAAATTCAGAGGGGTTATGAGGCCTGGCATTGCCTCCAGGGAGGGCAGGGAGAAAATGAAAGAGGACTGCTCTCTCCAGGAAGGCATGCCGCCGAGCAAGAGGAGGAAGGTTTCTCACTGCAGAAGCTCACTCCCATGCACCTCACCGGTCCACCTGGACCACACTAATGACCTTCAGCTGGTAGAGGCTTCAAGCCCCAGCCTACAGGCTCCCGCTGACTCCTTCCCTACATCACCTGGTGACCCAGGAGCACCCCAACCCTCTGTGAAAACGGAAGACCTGGTGAGTGACTTCTCCAACCTCCTGGCAGAGATGGAGAAATCCCAGTTTGACACCCTGCTTCCACCACCCTGCCTCTCCCCATCTTTGCCTCAGGCTGTGGTGAGCAGCCCAGAGCTTGGTCATATCACTGCCCTGTCTATTGAGGAGCTGGAGAAAGAAGCATTTGATGGGAAACCCCTTCCTTTCTTGGACTCACCTGAGTTTACCATTGACCTTGCTGGGCTGGCTTGTAACCAGGCCACAGACCAAAAGCTCTCTCCTCCACACCTGACTGAGAAACGTGACTATGCCGATGCCCATAAAAGAACAAGTGTGGGCAACAAAGATGAATATATAGCAGGTGTCCTGGAAAATCTTGGTGCAGCCACCAACGCCATGGATGGGATTCCATTTCTCCAGCTTGCCAAGAAGGTCTTGGAGTTTCCTTCCCCACAGGCAGAGTCTCCACCAGCCAAGGAGACCCACAGATGGGGCAACCCCAGTGCCGTCAACGCCTCTTCTTGGGAAGGTGCATCTGAGGCCACCTCTCCAGAAGATGCCCATCACCCCCTGCCCCTGAAGGACAAGACAGCATCACCCACACTGGACAGGGCTGCCAAAGATTTGGTCCTGCAGAAGAAGACCACAGGTAGCCAACACAGCACTGAGGCTTCTCCTGGCATGGGCAGCCCCAGTGGCAGCACCAAGGAGGGTCAGCAACCCATCTCGGGGAGGGAAAAAAACATGCTTGAGACTAAGGACAGTAGCACTAATGCCAAGGACCAAGGTGACAACCCAAGCGAATCCACTGGCCACCAGCCCAGAGGCAAGGCATCCAACAATGCTGTGAGACATGGCCACACAGAGCCGAGCAAAGCCGCTGGCAAACTTGACCCCAAGAGGAGGAAAGAGCACAAGTCCTTGAGCCACCGGAGCAGCTCCAGCTCCCAGGAGAACATGGAGGGAGATGGAAAAAAGAAATAAACCTGGACCCCATGCCCAGGGAGGAGCAAGAACACTGATGAGCTCAAACGCACTGGCTGGAGCAATGCTGGAGCTTCTGCCCTCTCCTCCAGGAGGAGGGAGATGTACTGCAATAAGCTGGTACCCAAGCCCAAAATGGGCACCCAACTGAAGAAGATGGTCTTGGACACTTACAACCAGAAGAAGGGGGAGCTCCGCCATGCCAATGGGGACGTGAAACGCAGGAAGGCCATTCTGGGGAAGAGCCTCCACCAAGTGTTGGCCAGGGGGCCGGCGCCATCCCCATGTGGCTCCTTGCACCGGGGTGCCAAGCCAGCTGGCTCAGCCAGCTACCGCACTGCTGAGTCCCAGAACAACCTGCTAAGCAAACTCTTTGGGCAAAAATTAACTAGCTTTAAAATTCCTTTAAGACATACTTCAGAATAATTTATGTAAGTGACTTATGGTGATCCTCAGCTGCTTTCATGGGGTTTGCAAGGGAAAAATTATCAAAGCATTAAATTTGTTTGTGTAGCATTTCTCTGTCTAGCTTAAATGAGCTTGCACTGCAGCCTCTGTGAAAGTTTGCTTTGCGTCTACTAATCTACTTTAATTCACCTGATTTATCATGCAAATGCTAGAACTTTGATGTTGTTGATGATTTTCATGAACTGAAATTGTAATCGCTTTGGGCAGACTGAATCGTCAAGAGCAATTGCTTTATTACAGAAGTGCTGAGATTATAAGTATACTTGCAAATCTCAGACCCTTTTGAGTCTGTTTCTGTATTATCTTTGCACAAAGTACTTGAAGAGATGAACTTCATTCCATAGATGTCTTATTCATAAGGTGCAGTACACTGTAGAAAGCAACTTATTATTTTTTTCTTGAAGATTTTGCACAAATAATCCCATACAATTCATTTAATTGGGAGCTGGTCTAAGAGATGATACAATTAAAAAATTAAATTAAGAATTGAGTGTCCTACATTTTGACAGCCATCCCTACGAATTTGTTTCTACATCATCAAGAGAATAATGAGGCAGCTCTGGGGCTGCCGGGGCTGTTGGAGCCCTTCAGAGGATGCTGCCACTCTTTGACCACTGTAGACAATGTAACCGGAGGAGACCAAACCGCACCTTGACACGTGTGACAAACTCTGATTTTTCAGGGTTTTTTTTTGGTGTGTGTGTGTGTGTTTTGGTTTGGTTTGGTTTGGTGCGGTTTTGTGCAATGACAAAACTGTGCCAGTTTACCATACCGAACTGGTACTGTCCGAGTGCCCTCAACAGTATCACTTCTAAACTATCTTACTGTATTGAGTTAGTGGCTATATAGGTATCCGCTTTTTACTATGCAGTTACTGGTGCTATTCTTCTTTTGTAATGTGAATACAGACTTCCTCGATTGGAAAAATAAAAGGGAACCATTAGGAAGTAGCAGTTACCTGTAAAAGAAAATGAAGCAGGAAAAAAAATAGTTTAAAAACATCCAATTTTATGGAGAAAAATCCTGTATGCTGGTACTCGGCAGTGTTGAAAAGGTTACATCATGTTGAATGAGCATGTTATAAAACCGAACTTTTGAATCCAGAAAGAAATCTCAGGTGCAAACGAGGACATGGAAGATAATTAAAAATACTATTGAAATACTCCCAAGTCAAGGAGATGAAGTAATGCACTGATGTGATATGAACAGTCAGAGTACTTTGCATCTGTCCTGCAATGATTTTTTGTTTTGTTTTAGACTTAAAAGAAAAAAAAAAAAAAGAGGCTTTATTCTGTTAATATGTATCTTTACAATTCTTTGTACTGTATTAAAATATTGTAGGTAATTTACCTTGGGTGCAATGTGTTCTGTCAAAAGTTTTTATTTTGATATTTTGTCAGAGAAGCAGAGAGAGTGCAGGAAAGCAACATTTTATGATGTTGTGTGTGCGCTTTTAAAGTGCCTCTTTAATATTGTCGAATAAAGTATGAGATGAAAATATGGGGTGGTACTGTAAAATCATACATGATTAATCTTTTCAAATATATTCCAATATTTTCACAGAAATTCCCTGTCTGCATGATGTTTGTGGGATGTTCCTGCCTGGTTGTGTCCTGTACCCTGCGGTCCCCTCCTCCCACGCACATCTCCAACCAATCATGATATTTCTAATTGACAGTTGAATGCTTTGTACGCCTTCATGGTGTCATGGGTTCAGGAGGACACTGGTGCTGCTGCCATCACCTTGCAATCATTTGCAAAGCAGTGGAGCTTCTCACTGGTGGAGATGCTTGGCCATCTCCTCTTCCCCACTGCATCTTGCCCAAGTCCTACTCATGGCATGAGTGTCTTGTCCCAGTGGGAGAAAAAAAAGGCCCAACATGATGGTCTTGTCCCAGTTTGATAATCACCAACTGGTGATGTTGATGGTGATGGCCGAGTTTAGTCATCACCCACTGGTGATGGTGACAGCCCAGTTTGGTCATCCCAAATTTGTCCTCAAGCTGACCTCTGCTAGCACAGCGCTGAGGTCTGAAGGTAGGAGGCTGACACAAAGCCAGGCATATATTCTTTAATTACTGTTTCAATCATAACACTGAAATGCTGTCAATGACAGATAGCTCGTAACTGCAGGCTAGAATCCTTGCCACTTGGGGCTTGTAACTAAATCTGCAGGATTAATTTGATTAATTGATAGAATTATTTTCCAAACTACTCTTTTGTTTATGGAGGTGTCCTGGGTTCAGCTACAGCAGTCATTTTTTCTCCTTCTTAGTAGCTGGTGCATTTCTGTGTTTTTGACTTTCAGCCTGGAAACAACGCTGATAACACCGATGCTTTTAGTTGTTGCTAGGTAATGTTTACTCTGACCAAGGACTTTCTCAGTCTCATGCTTTGCCAGGGAGGAGGGGAAGCCGGGAGGAAGCAGAGACAGGACAACTGACCAAAGCTGGCTAAAGGGGTATTCCATACCACAGCACGTCATGCCCAGTATATAAACCGGGGGGAGTTACCCGGAGGGCCCAGATCACTGCTCGCGTCAGGCTGGGTATCAGTCGGCGGGTGGTGAGCAATTGTATCCTCTCCTCTTGTTATTTCCCTTATCATTATTATTATTGGTGGTAGCAGTAGTGGTTTTGTATTATACCTTAGTTACTGGACGGTTCTTACCTCAACCCGTGGGTGTTACATTCTTTTGATTCTCCTCCCCATCCCTCCGGGAGCAGGGGGAGGAAGGGGGGGGAAATGAGCTAGTGGCTGCATGGTTCCGAGTTACCGTCAGGGCTTAAACCACGACAGTTCTTTGTGGCGCCCAACGTGGGGCACGAAGGGTTGAGATAAAGACAGATCTGACCAGAGTGTGTCTAATCATATCTGTGATAAGCATTCATTGTTTCAGATTAAAAGTCACTCATCACAAAGTTGATTTATTGGCTCTCGGAGTCATTGCACTTCATCTCAGAGTTTCAGCATGTTGTACCTTACTTACAGCCAGTATTTGCTGGTTTAGTGTTTATCGGCTGGGGGGCCTGGGCTAAGGTTCTTGTTTCACTGTACTTCATGGTAATGACTGTGGATAGGCCGGTAACGGAGGTGAGCAGAGGCCACAGATCAATGGGCAGAACTATTGCCTGAAGCAGAGCTTAGGCCTTTTGGCAACTATAGGGTTACTTAGCAAGAGCAGCTAAGGCTATCCATAAGGAAATGTGAGCAGAAACCGCAAAGACTTAGCAAGAGCAGCTAGAGCTATGTATAAGGAACTAATGCTATGTATGAGGAACTAACACTATGTGTAAAGAAGTAACGGTTGTGTTGAAACTTTCCACTGAAAGAAAGAACAGGACGTGAAATTACAAAAAGCAGAAGGTTTTAAGGATGGCGACAGATATGCAATATTTAGCAAGTAAACCACGATATTTAGCAAAGTAAGCATGTTAGACTTTTTGGGAGGACCAATGAAATCGTTGTATCCGGGTGTATGACGCTTAGCTAACAGAACAATGTAACTATATAGTCAGATGTATCGGCAATAAACTTTGGCAATCGCTTGATCACATTGGTCGTCTAAGCATTGTCTGTGACTCCCGCGTCAACAAGTGGCACCCGAACAGGGACCCTCAGATCGGCGATTCGTACAGACGAGTCTGAAGCCGGCGGGAAAGAGGGGGCGGAGAGCCGGTCGAAATCAGCACTTCCCCGGTGCTGGAGGAAGTCAGGCACCTGCAAAACTTCGGGAATCTCACCCTGATCAGGTGAACGGCCGGGGAGGAGATGGGGCACTCACTATCCAAAGAGGAACAGGCAGTAATGAAGCTCCTCCAACATATTCTCTCTAAGAGAGGGTTGCAATACGATAGTGCCGCCTTACAGAGGCTGTTAAAATGGTGCCGTGATCATGGCTTTATCCCCACGGTGCAAGCGGCATTTGCAATTTCTGAATGGGAGCGTATAGGACAAGCGCTATGGGATGAGATCAGCAAAGGGACAAAAGATGCGCAGAAACACTCCACTTTGTGGCGAATGATGTTAGAGACTTTGAAAGAGATGAAATCAGAGCGAACGGCCGTGGCTTCTGTACTTATGGCCACTGCACCCTCTTCGGAACAATCAGATTCAGGAGCAGGTGCCACAGCTATGGCGTTTGCTCCTCCTATTGTGCCTGGGGCGATTCCGAAACATTCAACACAAACAACAGGCAAGGGAAGACTCCGTCACCATATACAGAATGCATCGCAGATGGCAGAAGTGGCTGTTCCTGCCCCGGACCCAGAGGAAGGGGACCCGCAGCCCGAGCTGAATCCGGGACCGGACTCTCCGGAGGCTGAGCCGGACTTGTTTCCTCCACCCCCTGATTCTGACTCTGATTCTGACTCTGAATCTGATCAATCGGTTTGCTCGATTCGCCAGCAGCCGGTCACAGGCTCGGAGGACAGACATCAGTCCATCCTACCAAGGCTGACAGCCCTGGAAGCCAGCGACAAAGCAGCGGAGACATCGATTCTACCCTATTCTAGATCCTTTTTGAGAGGGGGGCTTGCTGGGGAAGGGTCCGCGGGATCTGCCGGGAGTAATAATCTGGCACATCGTTGGCGCGGGTTCATTCGGGATGCAATAATTGATGGGGAATTTACTGATATGGGGCCCTCCGCTTTTCCAGTGTTTACTACGGCACAGGGGGCAAAAGAATGGGAGGCACTAGACTTAAAAATAGTTAAGGAGGCTCGACAAGCTGTAAGCACCTATGGCCTGAAGTCATCTTATACTCAGGCCATAATTGCTCACATATTTTCAGCTTATATCTTAACGCCATATGATATTCAGTTGCTTACCCAGACGCTGCTTGTTCCGCATTTACAGCTGTGTTTTTTTAATAAATGGGATCTAGCCTGCCAAAGGGCTGCTAGTCAGCCTCGCCAGCCGGGAGATCCGTTGTTTGGATTAACAGCCGATGCTTTGTTAGGAAAAGCTCAATATGATGATCCGCAGGCACAAGCTAATTTGCCAACGGCGGTTTTAGCCTTGTCCCAGGAGCAAGCGTTGAAAGCTTGGTATGCCCTGCCTGATGATAAAACGGCTCCGGGTTTCTTATCAGTTAAGCAGGGTCCAACAGAATCTTACCAACAATTTATTGATAGACTGTTTGACGCATTAAAAAAACATCCCGATTTGAGTGATGACATGAAGGGGAAGTTATTAGATATTGTGGCTTTTGATGGGGCCAATGATCAAACAAAACAGATTCTAAATACACTGCCAAGGGGAACAGCTGCCGCTCAGCTGCTTGAGGCAGTGGAATGTATGGGACATAAGCAAAAAGTGGAGTATATGGCTGAGGCATTCGCTGCTGCCGTTAAACCTTTTACACAGAAGAAAGGGGGAAATGCTGGAGATAAGAAATGCTATAATTGTGGAAGATCAGGTCATCTTCGAACACAATGCTGGATAAGACCGGCCTCTAATTATCGGATGATTGGCCAAAATGAACCGGTCTCTAACTATCGGGTGGTTAACCAAAATGGGCAAAAATGGTGCGAATGGTGTAAAAAACCCACACACAATACCGTAGATTGTAAGGGGTCGGGAAACAGGAAATCGAGTGCTTACCCTCGTGCTCAGACAAAAATGCAGGGTGCTTGGACGGCATCTCCTCAGCCACAGCCGGCAGTGCCGGAGTGGACGTGGCAACCGCAGTAGATATTACATTGCTAGACACCCAGGTGCGGCTGGTTGACTCTGCACTATGGGGTCCGTTGGGACACGGACTCAGTGCATTGTTAATAGGTCGCTCGTCGGTGTCGCGTCGTGAGGTCTTTGTGGTATCAGGCCTGATTGACACTGATTTTTGTGGAAATATAAAAATCATGGTTTACACATTGCACCCACCAGTGTCTATCCCAAAAGGGGAAAAAATTGCACAATTAATACCATTTGAGGCACAAGTGCCGTGCCAGGGCAGGCAGGAGCAGGGGTCGGGAAGTTTCGGTTCCACAGGACAGCCTGCAGTCCTTTTGGCGAAAGAAATTTCAAAAGGAAAGCCTACAGAGTCGATCCATCTAAGCCGTTGTAATGGACAAGCAATCAAATTAACTGCTATTTTAGACACCGGGGCGGATGTTACGGTTATTCCGACACACGCTTGGCCCCCAGATTGGCCATTAATTCAGGCACCAACCTCTATTATGGGGGTCGGTGGTTGTCAACAAACCTTAATCAGCCAGGATCTAACTCGTTGCACCCTCTCCAATGGGGGCACAGCAACCATAATGCCTTATGTTTTAAATCTCCCTGTGGCATTAATAGGACGAGATATCTTGAGCCAGTTAAATACCAAATTGATTACATCACCTTTTTAGGTGCGGTCACTGAAGAGCAGCCCCCTATCCTAAAGTTGACCTGGCTGACAGAAAAGCCAGTCTGGATAGATCAGTGGCCGCTTAGAGACGAGCGGCTGCAGAAAGTACAGGAACTGGTGGACGAACAACTGCGGGCAGGACATATCGTTCCGTCCACCAGTCCCTGGAACACCCCCGTGTTTACTACCCCCAATAAGTCAGGAAAATGGAGATTATTACATGATTTAAGAGCAATCAATGCAGTTATGCAGGATATGGGTGCTCTGCAGCCAGGTTTGCCTGCACTGACTATGATCCCGGAGAATTGGGAACTATTGATCATAGATTTAAAAGATTGTTTTTTCACTATCAAACTTCATCCAGAGGATTGTGAGAAATTTGCTTTTACGGTACCTTGCATTAACAAACAAGCCCCGGCTAAGCGATATCATTGGATAGTTTTGCCACAAGGCATGAAAAATTCTCCTACTATTTGTCAGACATATGTGGCGTGGGCACTAACCCCTCTGTGCAAACAATACCATAATTTATTAATTTATCATTATATGGACGACATCTTATTTGCAGCAGAAACGTTACCGAATAATATTTTGACAAATATCACCACGGTGTTACAAAAAAGAGGATTAGTCATTGCTCCTGAAAAGGTTCAGAGACAAGCCCCCTGGAATTACCTAGGGTGGCAAATAACCAGCAGTTCAATTAGACCTCAAAAAATCAGTCTAACCAGCAAGGTAGAAACACTGATGAATGTTCAAAAATTAATGGGGGATATTCAGTGGATCCGACCTATTCGTGGAATTACTAATGATGACCTGGCACCCTTAATGCCACTGTTAGGACAGACAACAGATGCCGACACTGTTCGACGGTTGTCCGACTTTCAAAAAGAAGCCTTACAGAAAATTGTAAACAAAATCGGTTCAGTGGTGGCCTCTCGAAGAGTCCACAATCTTCCGATTTTGTTTTTTATTCTCAATTCGGGCCCACAAAATATTCATCCATTTGGGATTATTGGCCAATTACCAGAAGGTCAGTTACGAATTCTAGAATGGATTTTTCTTTCATATCAGCCAAAAAAGACTATCTTAACACGACCGGAGCTATTTGCTCAACTGATTATGAAAGGTCGAAGTCGGGTTATTGATATTGCTGGTAGGGAGCCGGCCTCTATCACAATACCAATAGCCCAGGACTATTTAGATTATTTACTAGGGAATTCGCTACCTCTGCAGGTAGCCCTTGCAGATTATCCAGGAAACCTCAACAGTTCTTTCCCCCGATCTCGGTTGTTACCTTTGTTAACATCCCATACTTTTGAACAATCTCCAGTCAGATCTGAAACACCTGTAAAGGGATTAACTGTCTTTACAGATGCCGGGCGAAAATCTCGTCGTGCAGTTGCTACGTGGTATGTTGACGGTCAATGGCAACGCCATTTAATCAGTGGAGAAACAGCTGATTCGCTGCAAACTTTAGAATTGAAAGCGGTGGTTTGGGCCCTTCTACACTGGTCCACTCAACCAATCAATATTGTTTCTGATTCCCTCTATGTTGTGGGAATAGTCCAACGCATAGAACAATCTCTTATTCGTACCGTTAAAAATTCTCTTTTGTTATCTATGTTATTACAATTACTCCACGCTGTCAATCAACGAACTATACCATACTTTATTACTCATATCAGAAGCCATCAGTTTTCCAAGGGTTTAGCCCAAGGAAATGATCAAGCAGATCAATTAGTCTCAGCACCCGCGTGGACCGGACCTGCCCCAAATTTGTTTGAACAAGCGTGCAAATCCCATGACTTTTTTCATCAATCTGCCAAAGTATTAGCTCGCCAATTTCACTTATCTCTATCTGATGCACAGGGTATTGTGCAATCCTGCCCTGCCTGCCAGAAGTCAGGCCTAGGTTTGGGACTGGGAGTCAACCCTTGTGGCCTTTTGGCTTTACAATTGTGGCAAATGGATGTCACCCACGTCCCGGAGTTTGGTCATTTAAAATATGTTCACGTTTCTATTGATACTTTTTCCCTAGCAGTCTGGGCAACTGTACAGACCGGCGAATCTGCAAGACATGTAATTCGCCATTTACACGTTGCTTTTGCGGCCCTGGGAGTGCCTTTAGCCATAAAAACAGACAACGGCCCTGCGTATACTTCCCGTACATTTGCTCATTTTTGTGCTTTATGGGGAATCCGCCACTCTACAGGGCTCCCTCATTCCCCCACAGGCCAAGCTATCATTGAACGCACTCATGCAGTTCTCAAATCACTCTTGCAAAAACAAAAAGGGGGAGCCCCTGTCCCTCCTGGTGACCGTGTAGCAAAAGCAAATTATGTAATGAATTTTTTGCAGCTTACAGGGGATCGTACAGAACCACCCATTGTTATCCATGGTAATGCCTTGTCGTCAGGCTGTATTAAGACTACAGGTGCCCGGGTCATGTACAAAGAACTAAGTTCGGGACTGTGGAAGGGACCAGTTGAAGTCATAATGACTGGGAGAGGATATGTTTGTGTTTCTATAGACACTGGACCGATATGGGTTCCGAGCCATTGGGTGAAACCGTATCGATCCGCATCAGGATCTCACTAATGATCATCTCAGTCGCACTGACAATGGATGAAGCACTCATCGATACAACAAAGCAGCAACAAAATATGTGGGTAACATGGGCGAATAGAACCAATACCAGTGTCTTTTGTTTGTCAATGACATCCGTGACTGATCCTTTTCGTACCTGCTTGATTGGTGTCCCTTCTCTAGAGCCGAAAAGATTTTTGGGATATCTAAACAATAACTCATTAGTTAATCCAACCATATTATGAAAGGAGGGAGAGAAGTTTATTACTTCTGATGACTGGTGTCACGGAAATCACATGGCCTGCCAGCAGCCCGGGGCTAACAAGCAGGTGTGGTGTGGAGGCTGTGTCAAAGGCAATATTGCCAACCGGACACAAGCCTGGATGTCTGTGTTATTAATTCAGCATTTAAATAAAACATTACCATGGGATCCACAGGAATTGCAGCTAGCAGGATCCATAAATGGAACTAAAGATGGCTTATACTTTGGCTTTAGTGCTAATATAATTGATACCCCGGTTAGAATGAGGTGTGTAAGCTCTAAAAGCGGGGTGCAATGCCAGACACTTGAGGCATGGACCAATGTATCTGGGTCGGGTATATATGGGATACGAGACGCCTCCAAGACCCGAGTATGGTGCGGGGGAGCTGTGGGGCTCAAAGAGTCTGGATGATATGAACTATTTACAAACAGGTCATTAGCTTTGCCTAAGGGAGTCTTTTTGATTTGTGGTGATCGTGCCTGGCAGGGCATCCCAAAAGCTCCACTTGGGGGACCGTGCTATTTAGGAAGACTTAGTCTATTAGCACCCTCTGTGGAACTTTTCAAAAAGCAAAATAGAACTCGAACTAAACGAGAATTACACACCTTGTCATCAACGTGATGATTCAGTATCTCTTATAGGAAAGGCTGAAAATCTGCTTGCTAGCATATTTTGTCCTGGCTGTGCATCTGTAATTGCTAAAGCAAATCTGCAAAAATTGACATGTTGGGCTGCGAAACAAGCTAACCTCACCTCAGAAATCTTAACCGACCTAATGAAAGATGTTGATAGTAATTGTAAAGCTATTTTACAAAATCGCGTGGCTATAGATTTTCTTTTGTTAGCAAATGGACATGGTTGTAATGATTTTGATGGAATGTGTTGTTTTAATTTATCTGATCATTCGAAATCGATACATGCAAAGATCCAAGAGCTATGAGAGAATGTTGACAAGATTCGGATTGAAACCGGACTGGACGATTGGCTGAAGAACTTGGGAATTAGTGGGTGGTTAAAACCGCTGATATATAGCTTACTGCAATTATTATTAACCCTTGTAGTTCTTTTTTGTATTATTTGTGGAATCTTTGCTTGTGGGAAGAAGTTGATGGCAAAAACAATATCCAAAATCTGGTTAGTACAACAGTCGCCTACATCGGATGGCATCATCAATACATTCATGATGGAAAATGGACATGTAAATGAGGACGAGGCGTAAGTGCCTCTGCTCAAAAACAAAAAGGGGGATTTGTGGATAGGCCGGTAACGGAGGTGAGCAGAGGCCACAGATCAATGGGCAGAACTATTGCCTGAAGCAGAGCTTAGGCCTTTTGGCAACTATAGGGTTACTTAGCAAGAGCAGCTAAGGCTATCCATAAGGAAGTGTGAGCAGAAACCGCAAAGACTTAGCAAGAGCAGCTAGAGCTATGTATAAGGAACTAATGCTATGTATAAGGAACTAACACTATGTGTAAAGAAGTAACGGTTGTGTTGAAACTTTCCACTGAAAGAAAGAACAGGACGTGAAATTACAAAAAGCAGAAGGTTTTAAGGATGGCGACAGATATGCAATATTTAGCAAGTAAACCACGATATTTAGCAAAGTAAGCATGTTAGACTTTTTGGGAGGACCAATGAAATCGTTGTATCCGGGTGTATGACGCTTAGCTAACAGAACAATGTAACTATATAGTCAGATGTATCGGCAATAAACTTTGGCAATCGCTTGATCACATTGGTCGTCTAAGCGTTGTCCGTGACTCCCGCGTCAACAAATGACTTGTAATACAATAGACTCATCGATCATGAAACTGGTCTGGCTTGCATTCCCAGCATGGTCATCACCTCTATACTTTGGGAGGTATATAATGGAACTTTTCAGCAATTGCATATCTTTTTTTTTCTCCTCGGGGGGTCAACCTATGAAGAAGGCATTCCCTTACACCCCCTGCTCCCCCACCAGACTATTTACAGCAGCACTGGAGAGTTCTGAAGGTTTTGGATGGCCTTTGAATACACTTGAGACCTGCCTGCTGATTGTGCTGGGGATCAGCATGTTGGCAAACATATGGAGTGTGTTTTACCCATGGCCATCCCACCCTGGGAAAACCCTATTTCGTCTGATCTCGAAAGTTAAGCAGTATCGGGTTCAAGTCTGGTCTAGGGTTAGATGACGATATAGGAGGACCACCACGAGATTTTCACCGAGGCTGGACAGTCATGAGTGGCAGGGTGTGTGGGATAGTATGGGCAAGTATCTAGGCCAATGGGCCCCTCCAGTGCTTTGGAACTTCACCCCTGGACAGGAGTAAAATCCAGAAAAACTAGTAAAACACTGAAACAAGGTGTGCTGTCATCCTGGTTATACCAGAGAGGGACAAATCATGGCAATGTGCCTATGCCTACAGAGCCCTGC
This sequence comes from Strigops habroptila, assembly GCF_004027225.2. Classification (NCBI taxonomy): domain Eukaryota; kingdom Metazoa; phylum Chordata; class Aves; order Psittaciformes; family Psittacidae; genus Strigops; species Strigops habroptila. The sequence goes on from NC_044301.2 coordinate 16,688,619, forward strand.
TCAACACTATCCAGCACCTTCAAAGATTAAAAAAGTCTCTGGATCTGATGGCAAAGCAACAGACAACGCAGCTACGCCAACTCCAAGCACAGCAGCCACACCAACCCCAGTGAAAAGCACAGCAGCCACTCAAACGCCGACAGCAACAGACAATGCAGCTACTTCAAGCACTGCAGCTACACCAACTCTAGCAACAAGTACAGCAGCTACTCAAACCCTGACAGCAATAGACAATGCAGCTGTTGGTGTTACTCAACCCCCAAGCACAGCAGCTGAACCAACCCTGGCAACAGACACTGCAGCCGCTCCAACCACAGTGACAAACACTGCAGCTAAACCAAATGGCCAGTTTGTGACAATGTCTGTTGCCCCTGTAAGCAAAGAGAAAACCAAATGAGAGACACAAAGAGCAACCCCTGCAGTGAAGAAAGATGAAGTCCCAATGCAATCACTACAGGGGACAGCATCTGAACAAGAGTTACTACTAGGTGGATCAGAGGAAGAGGAAGAAGAAGAAGAGGTCACTTCTCGACCCTGGACCTCAACCGAGCTGAGGAATATGCGAAAAGATTTCGCCCGTCTTCCAGGGGAGCACATTGTCACCTGGTTGCTCTGATGCTGGGACAATGGGGCTGACGGTCACGAACTAGAAGGTAGGGAAGCCAAGCAGCTGGGATCACTTGCTAGGGAAGGAGGAATTGACAAAGCCATTGCAAAAGAGAAATAAGCCCTCAGCCTCTGGAGACGGCTCTTGGCAGCTGTGAAGGAAAGGGTTCCCTACAAGGAAGATGTTATGAGTTGCTCAGCCAACTGGACCACGATAGAGGCATCCAGTCCCTGAGGGAATCAGCCATTCTAGAGATGATCTATCATAGGCCACATGCTGGGAATGCATCCATAGATCCGGATGAAGTCGAATGTACAGGACCCATGTGGCGGAAACTTACACGGAATGCACCATCGTCATATGCCCAGACATTGGCATCAATGACCTGGAATGACATAGCACCACCAACAGTGGATGAAGTGACTCTTCAACTCCGAGAGTTCGAAGACATTCTCACCCCTTCCATCATTTCAGCTGTGGAAAAACTGTCCCAGGAGTTCAAACAACTGAGAAACAATTTATCCAATCTATCCAGGTCCCCACGTGTACCAACCCATGTCTCAACTATTAGAAGGCGCCCTACTGCTCGAGAGAGAAAATATAGGAGGTACATGCCAGGGGCCACCCTATGGTTTTACCTGCGGGATCACGGAGAAGACATGAGAAAGTGGGATGGAAAACCTACCTCCGTTCTGGAGCAACGGGTGCATGAACTGAAGAGAACAACAGTCAAGGATGATCCTCCCAAGAAAGTTGCTGCTCCAGTCTCTGGTGAGCAGTTTCCCAGATGGAGTGGAAGAGCTCATTTTACTCCAGCTCCTGTGATAAGGAATACTAATCCCTTTCTACAAGACATAAGTGGAGAATTTTATGATCACTATTAGAGGGGCCCTGCCTCCATCCAGGTGGAGGAGAGGGACAATCAGGTTTACTGGACTGTGTGGATCAGATGGCCTGGCACATCAGTCCCAGAGGAGTATAAGGCTCTAGTAGATACCGGTGCACAGTGTACCCTGATGCCATCAAGGTATCAAGGGGTGAAACCCATTTATATTTCTGGAGTGACAGGAGGATCCCAAGAGTTGATTGTACTGGAGTCTGAAATCAGCCTGACTGGGAGGAAGCGGCAAAAGCACACTATTGAGACTGGTCCAGGGCCTCCACGCATCCTTGGCATGGACTATCTTAGGAGAGGGTACTTCAAAGACCCAAAAGGGTATAGATGGGCTTTTGGTATAGATGCCTTGGAAAGACAGGAAATTAAGCAGCTGTCCACCTTGCCCGGTCTCTCAGAGGATCCTTCTGTGGTGGGGTTGCTGAAGGTCAAAGAACAACAAGTGCCAATTGCGACCACAACAGTGCACCAGTGGCAATATCGCACCAACCGAGACTCCCTGATTCCCATCCATAAGCTGATCTGCAGACTGGAGAGCCAAGGAGTGATCAGCAGGACCCGCTCACCCTTTAATAGCCCCATATGGCCAGTGCAAAAGTCTAACGGAGAGTGGAGACTAACAGTACACTATCATGGCCTGAACGAAGTCACACCACCATTGAGAGTAGCCGTACCGGACATGCTAGAAATTCAATATGAACTGGAGTCAAAGGCAGCCAAGTGGGATGCCACAAGTGATATTGCCAATGCATTTTTCTCAATTTGTTTGGCAGCAGAGTACAGGCCACAGTTTGCTTTTACTTGGAGGTACGTCCAGTACACTTGGAACCAACTGCCCCAGGGGTGGAAGCACAGCTTTACCATCTGCCATGGACTGATCCAGACTGCACTGGAACAGGGGCAAGCTCCAGAACACCTGCAATACATTGATGACATCATCGTGTGGGGTGATACAGCAGAAGAAGTTTTTGAGAAAGGGAGGAAGATAATCCAAATCCTGCTGAAAGCCGGTTTTGCCATAAAATGGAGTAAGGTCAAGGGACCTGCACAGGAGATTCAATTTTTGGGAATAAAATGGCAAGATGGATGTCGCCAGATCCCCACAGATGTGATCAACATATAACAGCAATGTCTCCACCAACTAATGAGAAAGAAACACAAGCTTTCTTAGGTGTTGTGGGGTTCTGGAGAATGCACATCCCAAATTACAGTTTCATTGTAAGCCCTCTCTATCACGTGACCTGGAAGAAGAATGATTTCAAATGGGGCCCTGAGCAACAACAAGCCTTTGAACAAATTAAACAAGAGAGAGTTCATGCAGTAGCCCTTGGACCAGTCTGGGCCGGGCCAGATGTGAAAAATGTGCTCTATACCGCAGCTGGGGAGAATGGTCCTACCTGGAGCCTCTGGCAGAAAGCTCCAGGGGAGACTAGAGGTCAAGCCCTTGGCTTTTGGAGTCGGGGATATAGAGGATCTGAGGCCAGCTATACTCCCACTGAAAAAGAGATCCTGGCAGCCTCTGAAGGGGTTCGAGCTGCCTCAGAAGTGATTGGAACTGAAGCGCATCTCCTCCTGGCACCCCGGTTGCCTGTGCTGGGCTGGATGTTCAAAGGCAGGGTCTCTTCTACACATCATGCAACCAATGCTACATGGAATAAGTGGGCACACTAATTACACAATGAGCTCGAATAGGAAATCCCAGTCATCCAGGAATTCTAGAAGTCATCATGGACTGGCCAGAGGACAAAGATTTTGGGATGTCACCAGAAGAGGAGGTGACGCGTGCTGAAGAGGCCCCACCATATAATGAACTGTCAGAGAGTGAAAAGCAATATGCCTTGTTTACTGATGGGTCCTGCCCTATTGTGGGAAAGCATTGGAGATGGAAGGCAGCTGTGTGGAGTCCCCTGCATCAAGTTGCAGAAACTGCTGAAGGAGAAGGTGAATTGAGTCAGTTTGCAGAGGTGAAAGCCATCCAGCTGGCCTTGGACATTGATGAATGAGAAAAATGGCCAGTACTTTATCTCTCTACTGACTCATGGATGGTGGCAAATGCCCTGTGGGGGTGGTTGCAGAAATGGAAATAGAGCAACTGGCAACGCAGAAGTAAACCCATCTGGGCTGCTGCATTGTGGCAAGATATCGCTGCCCGGGTGCAGAACCTGGTGGTGAAGGTACGCCACGTAGATGCTCATGTACCCAAGAGTCGGGCCACTGAGGAACACCAGAACAACCAGCAGGTGGATAAAGCTGCTAAGATTGAAGTGGCTCAGATGGACTTAGATTGGCAACATAAGGGTGAATTATTTTTAGCCCAGTGGGCCCATGACACCTCAGGCCATCAAGGCAGAGATGCAACATGTAGATGGGCTTGTGATCAAGGGGTGGACTTAACAATGGACACTATTGCCTAGGTTATTCATGAATGTGAAACGTGCTGCAATTAAGCAAGCCAAGCAGTTAAAGCCTCTCTGGTATGGAGGACGATGGCTGAAGTACAAGTATGGGGAGGCCTGGCAGATTGACTATATCACACTCCCACCAACCCGCCAAGGCAAGGGCTATGTGCTTACCATGGTGGAAGAAACCACCGGATGGCTGGAAACATATGCTGTGCCCCACGCCACTGCCCGGAACATTATCCTGGGCCTTGAGAAACAAAAGTCTTGTGGCGACACGGCACCCCAGAGAGAATTGAGTCAGACAATGGGACTCATTTCCGGAACAACCTTATAGACACTTGGGCCAAAGAGCATGGCATTGAGTGGGTATATCACATCCCCTACCATGCACCAGCCTCTGGGAAAATCGAGCGTTACAATGGGCTGTTAAAAACTACACTGAGAGCAATGGGTGGTGGGACTTTCAAACACTGGGATACACATTTACCAAAAGCCACCTGGTTAGTCAACACTAGGGGATCTGCCAACAGGGCTGGCCCAGCCCAATCAGAACTTTTACGTCCTGTAGAGGGGGATAAAGTTCCTGTGGTGCACATAAAGAATTTGTTGGGGAAGACAGTCTGGGTTATTCCTGCTTCAGGTAAAGGCAAACCCACTCGTGGGGTTGCTTTTGCTCAGGGACCTGGATATACATGGTGATTAATGCGGGAAGATGGGGAAGTCCGGTGTGTACCTGAAGGGGCTTTAATTTTGGGGGAAAACAGCCAATGAACTCAATTGTATGCTGTTGCCTGCTATATAACACTTTTATAGCCCACCAGCTAGACATCTTCTGGTCACCAGCAACTGACCCTGACTTCCCTCCCATCATCACTCCAAGAAAGAATGAATTTTGATGAAACCAGGCGAGCTCAGCAGTGAGCAAACGAGTTTGGCGGTGTCATCAGCAGGCAACAAGCCAACACTACATACCGTCCCTCCTGCCCTGAAAGACTATTACAGGAGATGGAGCCTGACATCATGGACTGGATGAATTCAGCAACTTTATAGGGATTGGTCCATGGACTAAGGAATGATATCTCTCCCTCTGTGTGGGTGTGGGTGTGTATATATATGTATGAGACAAAAGCAATGGTATAATGAAAAATGTGGGATCTGAGCATGACGTGAATGGTATGGAATAAGGGGTGGATACTGTCCTGGGTTCAGCTACAGCAGTCATTTTTCTCCTTCTTAGTAGCTGGTGCATTTCTGTGTTTTTGACTTTCAGCCTGGGAACAACGCTGATAACACCGATGTTTTTAGTTGTTGCTAAGTAATGTTTACTCTGACCAAGGACTTTCTCAGTCTCATGCTTTGCCAGGGAGGAGGGGAAGCTGGGAGGAAGCAGAGACAGGACACCTGACCCAAGCTGGCTAAAGGGGTATTCCATACCACAGCACATCATGCACAGTATATAAACCGGGGGGAGTTATCCAGAAGGCCCAGATCACTGCTTGCATCGGTCTGGGTATCAGTCGGCAGGTGGTGAGCAATTGTATCCTCTCCCCTTGTTATTTCCCTTATCGTTATTGTTATTGGTGGTAGCAGTAGTAATTTTGTATTATACCTTAATTACTGGACAGTTCTTATCTTAACCCGTGGGAGTTACATTCTTTTGATTTTCCTCCCCATCCCTCCAGGAGTGGGGGGAGGAAGAGGGGCAGGGAGTGAGCGAGCGGCTGTGTGGTTCCGAGTTACCGTCTGGGCTTAAACCTCTACAGGAGGCTTAAAATGCTTGCCACCTGCACCCTCCTGGTGTGTTGCAGAGTGGAGATAAAGTGCCTGAAAATAGTTAGTATGGCTTAATTTAGGGAAGAAAAATAACCTCAGAAGAATTTTGCAGAAAATTTAAGGCAGCACATTTTACTTTGTTTTGGCAGGAAATATTATGGAGCTGGAAATGGGGCTTTTATGTTTTCCCTCTACTATATTTCACCAGAGCGGCAAACCTACAAGGCAGAGGAGTATTTCATGTTACTGTAGCTCTCCTGCACCTCCAAATTCATAACCCGCGCAACTGGAAATGAAGTCCCATGGGAGCCACAGGTTTGCTGCAGAGGATGGGACCTGTCCCTGGGGCCCTTGGCAGGGTGTGGGGGCATCATCCTAAAGCAGCACCCACCTCATTGCAGCACAAGCCACGAGTGATGTTCGCTCCCTCCCAAACACTGCTCCCTGAGGAGATGCTAACATCATCCCTGCAGCTCTGAAAGCTGAAATATTTCATTCTTCCCTTTCCCCTCTAAATGAGTGAGGTTTTTTTCCCCATCCTGTCCCCCTTGCTCTCACCTGCATCCCCTTCCCACAGTCTCAGCACCTGCTGAGCAGGCAAGCCCCCATCCATCAGCTCCCTAAAGCCCCCCGGGTTTGCTGAGTCCTTCATTATGCAGCAGTGCTTGTCACTTGGAAGACTGCAGGCCTCTGTCAATGTAACTCCAGTGAGGAAGGCAAAGCCGGGCAGCTTCTCTTGGCTGCAGATTAACTCACTGCTCAGCGGGTGGGGAACCCATGGGACCTGGCACATCTAGGGGTCCCAGGGCTGTGCCCCGCCGGGATGCACAGCTGCTCTGCACCATCCTCACCCCAATCCACACCCTCTGCAGATGGGAATTACCCCCCAGGGCTGGCTGTGGGGTCATCCCCATGTGGGTCTGAACAGAGGGTGCCTGGCATTGCGTGGAGCCCCTTACGGTATTTCTTGGCTTCTTGTCACCACCCTAAATCCTGCTGTTTGCTCTTCAAGCCCCCCCAAATCCAGACAGCCTTTCTTCTCAGCCACACATCCAAGTTTCCGAGCTGGAGGTGCTTTAAGCCTCTCCATAAAGCCTGGAGAATAACGGGATCCACCATGGTTGTCACGCTGCTAGCAGGGGCTAAAGATTTAATTATTTTTTCTTGCTCTTGAGTCGAATCTGTCCGTTCCTTGCACAGCAGGAATTTAAAACCCAGCTCCCATGTCCCCCTGGCCATATGTGCATGATGGGGACCACACACTCCCGTGGGCTCCTGCATCTCTAATGCTGAATTCCCTTCAGGCAGGGGAACCCTGAGCCTGGGTGGCTGTGGGGTGTGGGGACAGGAGTTCTGGGGGAGCTGGGGAGATAATGCAGGAGCGATGCATCCACCCAGGGGCTGCCATCCAGTCAGCAGCGATGCCTCTCAAGCTGCATCCCACTTTCATTGTCCAACCCCCAGGGATGAGGGTATCAGCCCTTTTGTGAGTTAGAGCATTGTCCCTATACTGGAAGATCAATATGGGCAGGGGGAATAAGCATTGAGAAATCCCGGCCTTGAATTTGGAGTGTGGGCTGCTCATCCACCCATTCCCACTGGGCTTCAGTAGCATCCAGCTTCATTTTTACATAATTTCTTTTAACCCAAAAACCTTTGCACTGCCACCTCAGCTCCTGGGAACCCTGAATCCTGCAGCAGCAGCATCTCTGTCCAGGACATGCCCAAGACATGCCCAAGGATTTGAGAGACATGCCCAAGCTGTGCCCAAGCCATTCCCAAGCCGCAGAGGACCCCGAGCTGCAGGCAGCTGCCTGGGGCTGAGTCACAGGCAGGTGACAAGTGGCACCCAGGGCCAGGTTCTCCTGCCAGTAGGTGGCAGGGCCCCTCTGCACCCAGCACCCAGCCCCACTGGCCCTGGTTTGCCCACAGCCGGGGGCACCAAGATGCCATTCCTCCTTCTTGGGACAAAAGAATAAAAACCCTAAAACATGACTTTTTGCAGCTGGAAAGAGCTGTTTCTGCAGCCTCAGCAGAGCTGTGCCACTGGCTGGGGCAATCCATGGTCCCACGAGCAGCCAGACCCCCTCAGGATGCTCAGTGCAGCACCCAGCATCACCACTCCTCACCCCTGAAATATGGCCAAGGCAGCACCTTAGCTTTTCCCATTTACATTCCTCTGCTGACACCTCCTCTCCCTGCACCTCTAATAATATCACCCCAGATTAATTGGCACTAATAGGAATGTACACAGCTCCATAAAAAAATGTCACCTCATTCACAATGGGGGAAACAGCTGCTCGTGCATTATCTCTGCTCTGCAGGTGTGTAATTCACTCCTTGGAAAAACATGCTATTTATTGTTACCCTATAACAATCTCTCTGCAAACACAATGGGATCGGGGAGGGGGGGAACACCCAGCCATGCTGCTGTCACCAGCACCGTACTGGTTGTCCCCGTGCAGGGGCACTCATGGGTCCCACACATGGTAGGGTGGGATGTGCAGGGTGAGGGAGCAGGGAGATGTGGGACTCGGGGACATCCCCATGTTAGGGATGTGGCCCTTGGCCCTTTGTTGGTTGATGCGACTGCAAATTCTCAGCTCTGGGGGGATCTAAGAGGCTTTGGGATGGTGCCACAAAGCTAATTAAAAGGATGATGGCAAGGAATGTGCAAGGGGAAGGACTGCAACTTGTTTCCTTTCCGTAGTGGGGCTCCCCTCCCTGGGGCAGCGCTGCACATGGGTGTTCAGCACCCATCAGCTCCATCGAGGCTTTTTTGGCTTCTTACAGCAGGGGTGAGATGCAGCCCTCCCTGAGGGTGTGACAACAACCAGGGTCTGTCCCCCCAGCCCCTCAAGGGATGCTGCTGCTGCTTCTTCTAGTACAAAGGGCTGGGAATAGCCAACATCCCCCTGCTCTGTTCTGGGGAGAGGAAATTTGGGCACCCTATTTGTGTCTGCTCACTCCCCCCAGCCCCCCCCCCCCCCCCCCCCAGGTCCATGCAGTTAACGGTGGTGCATTTAATTCACGTGCCAGGTACATAACATGGGTGCTGTGAGTGGTGCCAGCAGGTGATGCTGTGGATGTGCCAGAGGACCCGGCTGGGTCTGCAGTGCTACACTGGCCCCCAACCCCAAAACACCCACACCCACAGCCGTGCCAGGGAAGGAGGGATGGAGACCCCCGGACAGCAGCAGAGCAGAGCTTTGGCTCCTGTCACCCAGGCCCTGATGGAGTCAGCACCCATCATGGCTGATGCAAAGCAGAGGCCGCTCAAGCCTCCTTAGGCTGGACCCTGCAAAGTCATTGCTGGCGGACGCTTGATTTCATCCTGCATGTGAGTCATGGCGGGAAGAGAAAGGCTCTGGAAACAGAGCTGCCCTGCCCTGAGGTGTGATGGTCTCAAGGAAGGCAGCGATTCAGGGCCAAACAAGGTGAAAATGCCAGCAGGATCATTCTGGGGGGTGGCTGGCCAAGCAGGGGGGGAAGAGCAGCAGCATCTACCTCCCTGGATGGTTTGGGTTTTTTTTCCCCTGGAACTCTTCTTAATTCCTAACTTAATTTCTTTTGACATCCTCATTGCTGCCTTGACCTCTTTACTGGTATCATGGGTTGCTTAAAACTCATCCCACGATTGGAACAAGAAGTTAATTAAAAACCCTTTAAAAAAAGAAAGAAAAAGAGGGAGTGGGGAAAAAAAAACCACACCCCATGTCCAGGGATAGATGGAGGGGAGACATGGCCAAGCTGCTGTGCCGTGCCATGTCCCTGCGGTCACCTGCTCTCCCTCTGATCCAAAAAGTGCATCAATAATTGAGGACCATGAGCCGTTGCTGCCAGCAAGTCCCCTGAGCTGAGCCGAGCCATGACCAAGGGCCAGGTTTGGCAAAAATGGTTATTTTTCACAGAGGAATATTCCCATCATAGACCAAATTAGCCCCAAAATTGCCGCCTGGCTGCATGCTTGTGGTGAGGACCGGCTTGTACATCCAGGACAATGCCAAGGGGGACCCCAGCACCCCAATGCTGTCCCCAGTGTGCCCCGGGGTGTCCCCACATCCTAGGCGAGAGTCATGGTGACCCTGGAAGTCGCAAGTGGGACTTTATGGACCATTCATCTACAAATATCCCTGCCTGTAGCAGGGGGTTGGAACTAGATGATCTTAAGGTCCTTTCCAACCCAAACCAGTCTGTGATTCTATGAACAAGATTTTAAGAGTGGTTTGGGATCCCAATGAGAGACCCCCCATAGGAAGGTTTGGGGGGCCCCACAGGAAGCTTTGAGGACCTCCAAAGGGAGGGTTGGGACCCCGATTGGGGGCACTGATGTCCTAGAAGGGGGGGATAGGTGGTGATTCATAGAACACATTAAGAACTCGCCAACGAAATTTAAGTTGACAAGCAGGTATTCTTTATTGCAGCGCTGGGAGACACAGGGGATATCTCCTCCTAATGTGTGTCCCCTTTAAGCATCAAACAGACTGTGATTATATTGTTGCTTAACATACATATTCATTACATTTCCTATAAACGTCATACATATGCATTAGTTGTCCGAGAATCATTTTACATAATTCCACACCCATTTTTGCATATGCATAACAATGTGGTAGTGGTCTTTGATGGTTGTTTTACTTCTTCCAACAATCTTCATCACTTGGCCGTTCCTTAAACTCTTGTTCTGGTAGTCTTTGAAGCATGCGCAGTAGATAAATGCTTATGCCAGCTTAATTGGTTCGGTAACACTGCTGACATAAGTGATTTCTCCTCATCCTTCTACTTATCAGTTAACTTAGCTACAGCACCTACTGAACATCTGCTAGCTTCAGATACTCTTTATCTACAGTCCTGTTTTGCTTACAATAAATATTGTATGAAGGTCATAAGGTTCTAAAACTATGTCAGCTACAATGATTTATCTTATACAAGGATCCTTGTTATGTTCTTTTGGTTGGGCTTTTTAGGTTTGGAAAGTTTTGTTGTTATGTACAAAGCCACCAAGCTTAATGTTACTTAGAACTGAATTTTCTTATTTACAAAGGGTTATATTTCATGTTGTACTTCCTTGTCTCAGTGGGCTTATGGGAGTTTAGGACCTTCAAAAGGGGCTGTGAGGGTGCAAGGTGCAATTGGGACCCCAAAGTGAGGGTTTGCGGACACAAAAGGAGAGAATGGGATCCCAAAGGAGGGGCTTAGGGACCCTGAAGGGAGACTGGAGTCCCAAAGGAGTGGGTTGGGGACCCCAGAGGAGTCCCCAAAAGGGGAGTTGAGGACATGTAGGAGGAGTTGGGGACCCCAAAGGAGGGTTGGGAAACCCAAAAGGGGAGTTTGGGACATGCAGGAGGGGTTGGGGACCCCAAAAGGGGGGCAGGACCCCAAAGGGGTGGGGGGCAGGGTCCCAAGGCAGGGGACTAGGGGGCCTCACGGGAGGCGCGGGGACCCCAAAGTGGTGCTGGGGACACGCAGGAGGGGTCGGGCTCCGAGCCCCGCTATGGACCAGACATCCCCCCCAAGGGAACACCACCCCCTACCTCAGCCCACGGCGGCGGCAGCCGGCTACGCCATCCGGTGGGGGAGGCCTGAGGGGGGGCGGTGGCCTATGGGCCGCCGCGTAGGGGGTTGGCCCCGCCCCCCAGGAACGTTCCGCGGGTTTGATTCGCCGCGGCGCCCCATTGAGAAAATCCCGCGGCGGCTCAGCTCTGCCGAGCACGCCCTGGCCCTGGGCGGACATGCGAGCAGCCAGGGGCCCGCCCCGCCGCCATGCAGCCGCCTACGCAGCCATCAGCTGGGGCGCCGGGCTAGCCACTCGCCGAGCGATGTCCAGGAGGAAACAGAGCAACCCCCGGCAAATCAAGCGTGGGTCCCCGATACCGCCACCCCCCGCTGTATCCAGCTCCTCTCTCTGTAATGCGCTCCCTCCCCTATTTTTTTGCGCCACCCTCTCGGCGGCAGCACCTCCGGCCCCCCGGTACCCACCCGGGACGGGCGCGGTGGGTGCCCATTCCCGCTACTAGCCGCCCGCTTTGGTCCCCGTCCAGCCACTGCCAGCGCGGTGGCTCCGGTACCGGCTCCTGATGGGGGCCCCGATAAGGCTGTAAAATATTCTGTTCTGCAAGTCCTGTCCTGATAACATCGCTCTGTCGGGACGGCCTGAAATTGTCTTATCTCCCGTGCCTGCCTCCCATCCAGCGCTGTGAGCCGGGGCGAGGGGCTCCCCAAATACCCCCCAGCCCTGTCAGCAACTCCTCCTCCTGGGTACGGCACCCTCACCCTGCCAGGGGCTCCCCTTTCTGCACGGGGACCCCCTATTTGCAATTTTCCCGCTGCCATTGTCCTGCTGACCGCCACCATCCCCTGATTGCACTGGCCTCGACCTTTTGCCCTGCCCGGTGCTTCCCCTGCAACCGCTTTACACCCAAGCCCGGGTGGGGATGGGGCCATAAAGCCCTGGGCTGATGGCAGGAGGGACCATCGAGGGGTCCCGTGGGACCTCAGCCACTATCCGGGTCTCGCCCTTCCCATCTGCCGTCTCTGGAGGGTCGTGCTCCCCACGATCCAACCCGCAGGCCAGGGTCTAGTTTCGATCCATTGGGGATGTGCTGCCTGCACCGAGAAATCCTGCGAAGTGCTGGAAGTTTTTCGGTGACGGGCTTAGCTTGGCTTTCCTCCCTCTCTGGTATGTGTGTTTTTTCTTCTTTCCCCCTTGAGTTGATGGAAGCTGGCAATAAGAGGGAGATGGGAGGATGGGGAAGGCTGGCCACCATGTGATAATCTAGCTTTATCTTTCTTTTGAAATAATTGCAAGGCCGAGTTGCACCTACCTCTTTCCCTGCCTGGGGTGATTGCTCTGGTGATAAAGCTCAGCTAGACTTTTACCCGGCTAGAGTTAAAAATAGTCCCAGCTGCCTCCTGTATTTTTTTTTATTTTTTATTTGGTGATAGTTTTCTCTTTCAGCTTTATCCAACTTCTGTGGTTTTATTTTGGCAAAAAGCCCAGCTGTCCGGCGATCCTTCCCTGGGTAACTCCAGCTCATTAAACTGGGAGTGTTAAGACCTAAGCAAGGGAGCCTCGCAGCTGCCAATGTGGGTGATAGCTGCGTGCATGGGGGACGTGCTGACGGTAGGATGCATGCTGAGTCCTGGCACCCACCAATGTGGACCTTGGTGGAGGGAAAAATGGGTCTGGATGAGGTCGTGGCAGTTTGGCCAGGTGAAGGCAGCTCATATCTCCTTCCTCTGCTGCTTTTCTGCAGAGATGTGAAGAAATGATAAAGCGGGAGGCTGATCTCAGGCTGTCAGTGATGGACAAAAGTGATTAAAAGCTGAAAGCTTGGAACCCTTCCTGTATGTGTCAACATGAAAACAGTCATTAGAGCTGGCGAGTGTGGTTTGTTTTTTTTTTGGTTTTTTTTTTTTTTTTTGGTTTTTTTTTTTTTTTTTTCCAAGTTTGATGAGATGCACAGATAGGCTTGCAGGGGAGATAGCCAGGAGAGCAGGCGATTGCCAAGAGTGATAAGACAAAGATCAGACACTGGACTATATTTAACCAGCTGCTTTAATCTCCTTCATCTTGGCTCTTTGGGTTGCAGAGATACAGTGCTGGAGGGGGACAGGGGTACCAGCCGTGCAAGGTCCCTCTGAGCCCCCTGGGAGCACCTGCTCTGCTCATGGCATGCAGTGGTGAGGCTTTGAAAGCTGATTGCATCTAGGTGGTGGCTTCCAATAGTGGAGAAAACACCCAGAACATTTATCTCATTTTGCAGGGTACCTGCCCGGGGAGGACAGTTGCTTTTCACCCCCTGCTCCATCTGTGGCTGTAAAACCCAGCAACCCCCCTGCTGCTGCTTTATAGAGCGTTGGTGTTTTGGGGTTTTTTTGTTTGTTTGTTGTTTGTGGTTTTTTGTGGTGTGTGTGTTTTTTTTTTTTTGTGTTTTTTTTTTTTTTTTTTTTTTTTGCTGTCTTTTGTTATGCTGGTAGATAGATATGAGAGGCTGATAGAGAGCAGGAGTTGGCCTCCAACCCAGATAGCCTGTTACATTTATTAACTTCAAACATGGGAGTGTGGGCACCGCACTGATGAGCATGGCTGCTGGCAGCTGCCTGTGGGTGCATTTGCAGTGCTGGGTCTTCGATGGGGGAAGCTGATAAGCAGGAGATTGATATCATCTTGCTGATGTGCCTCTCCCTCTGTTGTTGTTCTAATATATATTATTCTTTTTCTTTTTTTCCCCCTTCGGAAATGAACTGGAAGTGAATGTGTTTGTAGTAGTTGCAAGGGCCTGTTTGTGGTTTTCTCTTTTTTTTTTTTCCTCCTATTCTGCTTTCAGCTACAGTAGATCTTGAGCTCCTGATAAGCACTGAGGCCTGATCTCCATCCTGATAGAGATTGCAAGGCTTGATAAGGACCACTTATCTCTCCCCACCAGACCAAAGCAGGATTTACTACAACAAACACAGCAGAGGGACAAAAGAGCTCCAACAATTTGTTCCATTGCAAATGTGATTAATGCAGGTGCTTTAATTATCTGATGGGGGGCAGCTGCATATGTGTTTTTATTTCTCAAGGTGTTTTGGGTTTGGTGGGGGTTTTTCTTTTTTTTTTTTTTTTTTTTTGTTTTTTGTTTTTTGTGTCCGGCCCCCCCCCCCATGTGCTCTGTGAAACAGGCTGGGCTGAGCAGCCAAGCTCTCCCCAGTGCCTGTTATCAGCTGCAGATGTTGCATTAGTTTGAGAGTTTTGACTTTCTTTTTTGATCATTATCTCCCATTCTTCTCTGTGGAGCAAAAGCATGGGTTGGGCTGGGGGTGGTGGTGGTGGTGTGACAAACACCATATTTTTGCATGTGGATTTTCTTTAATTGCTATTAGATAGTGTGAGATAGCAACAGCAATTTGCACTGTTAAACCCTGCCACCTCTTGATGGGGTGGTTTGGGTTGGGTTTGGTTTTTATTTTCCTTTCCTCTTTGACTGCTCCCTGGTCCCACATGGGCTCTGTGGTGATGCTGGGCAGGGGGCTGTGGTGCCAGTTGGACCATGGGAGCATCCTTGCCAGGAGCTTGGAAAATTGCATTTCTTGTAAAGATGATGGTGGCCAAGCCAGCATCTATTTTTAGTGGTGGCGTGGTGAGCTGGTGGTGTGGAATGCTCCCAGCATGCCTTCTGTCCACTCCTCTCCCACTCCCTTTGCTTGCTGAGTCACTCCTCTCCTTTCGGTCCTTGCAGGTGACTAACTGCCTCCGCTTGCTTTTTCTTTCCCCTCACCTCCCATTGCTCTGATGCTGCTGCACTTTTCCATCACTGCCAGCCTCTGTGCCTCAGTTTCCCCATCCAGGCCTGCCTAGGAAGGGATGCTCTGGGCGGTGGGGTGCCTGGGGAGGTGTGTTACCCTGGGGTGGGGAAGGTTTGCTGCCTGCTCCCTGGGGATGAGCTGGTTGCAGGCAGGGCTTCCCGAAACTTTCTGTACCTACTCGCGGGCTGTCTCTGCATTAGAACCCCCCCTTTACCCTGCTCCGGGCATCCCAAGGGTGGCATCCTTGTGTCCCACGTCTGCTACACCCATGGGCACTGCTTGCCAACCCCTCCCCGCTTGTGCAAGCCCCCCACCAAGGTATTTGCCAGCCCTGATTCAGTGGCATCCCAAAGTGACAGCTCCTGGGTGCAGGCAGCAAAGCCCTGTGGCACATCTGCCCCTGCACTGTCTCTGCCCATCCCAGCTGCTGTTGGCCTCTTGGGATGTGCTGCAGGTGATATCAGAGGCTCCTGGAGGTGAGGTCCCATTGTGGTCCCTACAGGCGGGGTGACCTCGCATGGGCTGGTGATGCTGTGGTGCTGGTGGGACGTCTGGCAGAGCCTGCAGCCTGCTGTGGTGAGCTCTCCTGGCCATCACTGGCTGTTTCCTAATGGTAACTTGGCAGCACCATGGGGAAGCCGTGCTTTTGCTTGGTGGAGGGTTTGGACTGGCTGTAGGCAATGCTGGAAAAAGTTTCTCATCTTCTATGGCCAGTGGTCCAGGTGTGAGCATCCCTGCAGGCCCTGTGCCTGGGAGAGGGGTCAGCATCATGCTTGGTTGCTGGTGGCCAAGGGAGCAGCAGCTTGCCTCAGCCTCCCTGGAGCACTACATCCATTTACAGAGCACTGTGCTGCCCTGTGCTCTGCCAGCTGTGGGACACATCATGCCTGTCCCACATGGGTGCTTCCCTTGGTGGAGAACACCCTGCCAGCCCGTTTTGGGACCCTGCTCAGGGTGTATGCCCAGGATGGCCCTTCCTGCTCATCCCCATCTCTGCATCAGGCAGGGAGGATGCATGCAGGATGCTCAGGGGGTGAGTGCCAGAGTCAGGCTGGCCATGGCTCTGCATGAGGCACCCGGCAGCATGGCAAAGCGCCTCTCTGCCAGCCTGCATTGCACTTCAGATCCATGAGTCCTATGGCTGCACCAAGGGCATGGATTTTTTTGTTCCTGAGAGGAGAAGAAATCAGCTTCCTGTGTTGGAGAAGAGCAAGAGGCCAATATAGGGGGAAGGGGGAAATAATGTCCCATGACTGTTTTTGTTGCCTGACTTGGGGCTTTTGGATGCTTCAGCTTGGCCAGGCTGCTGTCCTGCTGCTTATTTTATCAGGAAAGTTCAAGTGTTTCGGGGGTGATACAGTTCCCTCTTATGATGGCAGCCTAGCAAAGGCTCTGCATTGTTCCTGCAGCAACATGTTTTTTTGGAAGGGATGAAATTCTGAAAGGAATGTAACTGCTGACCTTGGGCTGCAGTGGGGTTAAGGAGTGTGTGCCTACGAGTCACTTCAGATAACAGCCTTCCACAGCTCTTTTCCTCCAAAATGATTCTTTATCTCCTCTTTCCCGCATCAGCATATTTTCTTGACATCTATTTGATAGCGCGTGGAGGAAATGTGCTTCTCTAATTTGTCATCTGATGAAATATAGATGCACTGTTTGCTCTTGTCCTTGGTGAGCTGGGGGTCATGGCCCTGTGATTTGGCAGATGCTTAACGGGGTTGGTGCCCAGAGCTTTGGAAATATATCTCAGGGTCAGTACAGAGGGCTTTGGGAATGCTCGATGGGGTCGGAATGTGGGGTTTTGGGGATGCTCAGTAGGGTTGGTACCCAGGGTGTGTGAGGCTTGCCTTGGGGTTGGTACCTGGAATGCACAGGAGGATGCCTGAGCAGGAGAGCACCATACTGTGTGCTACCAGCTCAGGGGACTATGGGGAGGAGGACAAGCTGCTTTTAGCTTCCCCTCCCTGCTCCACTGGGAAGTCTGGCTGCTCGCTTGCTTCCCCGTCTCCCAGCTGAGGCCTCTCATGCTACTTCTAGTTCCTATGATAATGCGGAAAGTTGAACTGGCCCCATTACTGCGCTGCAGTGGTTGCCTTGATAGTGCCTTAATAATGGCAGCGATAGCAGCAGCTCGATAGCCAATGGCTCTGCTGCTCCTCCCATTAACATTCCTCACCATGGACTGGCTCGGAGCTGCCTATCTGCTCTCCATTTCCACTCTTCCACTAGATAAGAATGGAAATACTGACTTCATAGCTCACTGATTAAAGTGTCTGGATTTCTTGATAATACACAGATAAATTATCTTTTTCAAAAAGAAGGTATCAGGTTCAAGACCATCTTAAGAACCTGAACGTGCACAAGTCCATGGGACCTGATGAAATCCATCCACGGGTCCTGAAGGAGCTGGCGAATGAAGTTATCAGCGTTGTTCCCAGGCTGAAAGTTAAAAAACACAGCACTGCACCAGCTACTAAGAAGGAGAAAAATGACTGCTGTAGCTGAACCCAGGACATTAATATGTAAAAGTGAATTGATATATTTTGACACACTTATGTGCCAACATGAAAAAAAATGTGGCTATTGAAAAACATTTTAGAATTCTATTTTCATAAACCGTATTTAGCAGCATTTATTGTTAAAGGTTAGCTTTATATTTATCAATACATATAGTAGATTTTATCAATATAAATGCCGGCTTTAATGAGACACGAAGTGTATTTGTTCTAACAGACACACACAGACACACAGATGCACATAGAGCTCTCTACATAGCTGTAGATCCATATCGGTTTAAATTGGGCAATTACACTGTCATAGCATGTATTTAGCAGCATTTACTATATTTTTTTTATACACACTCACTATATTTGCTATAATACGCACCACACCCCATATCATCAGAATTTACTAATTGAATATGGCTTTAAAATATATGTTTTTAAAGCATTTATTGTTTTAAGATAAATGCTATTATGCACACAATTTGTCATAATACATCCATATGCTTGCACACTCTGTGTATCTAGATGTCTATATACTGTTGCATATACAGCTATAAATAATATAAATATATATTCATACAGCGTACTTAACAGGCTTTAATAATCTAGCTTTATATTCATGTGTCTATAATTACACATTTTACTGTTATAAAGGTCTGTGTTTAATATCCATTATGCATTATGCACAATGTATGTTACACCACACAGATGCATGTGCAAGTGCTCACACACACGCACAAGTGTGCACAGCCCTTACTCTCACTGTGTCTATTCATATAGCAATTTAATAATTGTATTTCCATATAGCATATGGAACAATTAATAAGTTTTTAATTATTTTAACACAAAGGTGCATATAAAGATGTGGCGTAACTTCCACGCTGTTATGGCTGAGTTGTTGGGGTGAAAGAAAGAGAGCCTACCAAATGTGCAAGGCCCCCCAACTGCTCTACTGACTGAGCTAGCCACTACGATTTTAAAAGTTCAAGACGAATGTGGCTTTCCATAGTCTATCTTGTGAGGAGTCTTGATCCCAGTTCCCCCTTTTTTTTTTAGTTAACATGTCTTTGAGGGAGCCTGGTGCGGCCGATAGACAACTGGGCACGCCACCGCTACCCCCATATCCCCTCACTTAAGAGCTTCCTGCCTGCAGTCCTGCCATTGGTCCTCCGGACCCCACCCCTGCTTCCCTGTAAATGTCTGCAACTCAGCAGGAGGAGGAAACAAGTCCGGCTCCTTCTCCAGATCAGCAAAACCAGAATCAAAGGGGTCTGTAGGGTCGTTAGGATCATCAGGGTTATCAGGGTCATCACCCGACTCAGCCGTTTCCGATACAGGCACTTGCGCCGCGAGGATCATCATGGTCCGCGGTGAGGACTGCGACGACAAAGGAGGCACAGACGGGGAGACAGAAGGGGGTGCGGGGGGGGCAGCTGGTGATGAGGCTTCAGGAGATTTTACCCCCTCACGAGCATCAGTAGCTTCCTTAGGCGTGACAGCATCAGAGGCAGCGCTGGCCTGTACCTGGCGAAGAGTGGCCAGGATCTGCCACCAGGTTGCCAAATGCTTCCCTGCTGTGGGGTCCCCGTTTGAAGCAGCATCATGCAGCTGTTTACCAACAAGTTGCCAAGCGGGGATTTGGAAGGTGCCGCCAGCTGGAAAGTCTGGCACTTTATCACGGATCCATTCTAACAAAGTCACAAGTTGCAGACCCGATACGGGCAGATGTTGAGCTTCAAGCAGACGGTGCATTACTTCCAGAATGCACTGCTGATCTCGGGATAACTTCTCTCCCTTGGTTCCCGACCGCTCACCTTCTTAACGGTGATGGGTGCACAATCTCAAAGTTCCCGCGGCTCCTGGTTCAGTCGGGCTACGCCACCGGTTCAGGCTCCGTGAGCCTCCTATTCATGTCCCAGTTCGGGCGGCCATTTGTGGAGTATGAAAGGCATGGACTCAGAGCATCTTCATGCAGCGAATCACTTTATTGCCTATTGCTCTACCTTTTATACCATTCTAGCAAAAGATATTTTTAGCCTATTGCTCTACCTTTTATACCAAGCTAGTTTTAGCACATCATGGTTAGTTCCTGGTTTACAGGTTTTTTTCCAACATTCTTCGTCGTTTCACAAACAGTCCCAAAAATAACCAGTTCCTTATCTTTCTGTTCTCCTGCTCCTGTCCAGCTGGGTTGCTCTGCTTAATCACACAGTGTACTTTGCTTCTTCTTTAACTCTTTCTTCTCCAGCCAAGCAGTTACTTCTCTTTGGCAATAATCAAATAGTTTCCATCCTCTCCCACATTACTCTTTTAATCCTCTGGCTGTTTTTTGGTGTTTCCCTGCAGCATATGCCCATCCTGGACCCTAATCTCTGTCTCATGTGTGCTGTAGTCCTGGTGGGGTGTAGTCCTCTGTCAGCATGGCTCCACTGTAACTCACAGCTGCTGCTCATGGGCTTTGCACAGAGGTAACCCCACAGCATGGATCCACTTCCCTAGGGACAGACACATGTGATGCTGCTCTTTAGCTGGAGGATACAGTTAAGTCCCTCTGAAAGCAACAATTCCCACATGGTGGGCAGATCCCACCCAGGAGTTGGCAGCATTTTGGGGCAAATGCCTGTGTTCTCATCTTCCTAAGTAATAAAGCAATTTCAGTGAAGAACATTGGTATATAATAATATTAATCAATATTTTATTGCTGTCACTTCTGCTCACAGATGTCCTGTAAAAGAGAGTATAGAGAGCAATCAGAAGATAAGATATGGTGCATAAAATAGTGCGACATGATTAATGAACTTTTTGTCCTGGTGAGTGAGATCAAATATCTAGTGCTACCGCCCCATGCCAATGGCATTTATATCACGTTTTAAATATTTTTTCTTATTTCAGAGGTATTTCACTATCTGTCTTTGTTCAAGGGGCAGATGAGAAAGGGGCGATGCAAATACTGAAATTTGAAATCTTCCCCAGCTTGATTTTATTCTTGGATCACAGAGATCTTTTCCTTGCTGCTTGCTTGTTTGTTCTGTTTTCTCACCTTTGCAGACTCTGGAGTTTGAAGAAATCCACATCAATTGCTTCCCCCCCCCCCCCCCCCCCCCCCCCCCGCTTCCCCACCTCACCAAACCTCCTGAATCTCAGGCAATACATCTTATCTCCCTGCTGCC